>NC_046158.1:51423353-51548353 GCF_011064425.1 Rattus rattus | reverse complement strand
AGCATGCTCATAATTTAACCAATGCCTGTAACATACATAGACAACTAACTGAAACAAGGCGGGAAATGTGGAGCCTAGTTCTAGAAGATTCGTGACCCAGAATAAAAAACTCGGCTTTATCGTGGAAAGCACTGTGGGGAAACGGTGACGGCATTTGACCATGGTGCGGCCCTTATTAAGAGCACCACAGAAAAGAGTCAGTAGAGGGGCAGAGATAAATCTGAAAGCTTGGACTGTAGAAATACAAAGGGGGAGAGACCTCGCAGGACTCTTGCTAGAGGTAAAAGGATCTTAAAGGTTGGCAATGTGTTCTATTCCCTTGGAGAGATTTATAAAATTTTAGAGACTTGATTTCTCCCTTAAGTTGCTGGTTCAGTTGGTCTGGAAGGGTGACCTTAAATGGGTTTGGTTGTGTTTGCTTGGTTTTTGAGCTCACCATATCGTTAGCATGTCACCACTATTGTGTACCCTTAGTCCTGAGAAGGCAGCAAAGTGCAGAAGGGCAGACTGGGAGAAACTGACCCATGGGCGGGGTGTGTGTGCCTGCTGATAGGACACAAGAAGCAATGGAAAGGGCAGAGGGAGGGTTGTCTCCTTTGAGGTAGACGGCCAGAGAACGACACTGCCATTCAAAGACAGAGATGTCAGAAGGATACGCATGCTTAAGAAAGTAAAGTTTAGTTTCAGAAATCGGGACTGGAAGTGCTCTATGCTCCAGCTAAACATTGGGAATGAACACGATTTTAGCCAGATATGATGGTACAGAGCTGTAATCCCAGCATTCAGGGGCATGGGAAGGCAGAGCTCTGTAAGTTCTAGGTCAGCCAGGGATACATAGTGAAACCCTGCCCACCCATCCCAGAAAGTTCCCAAACAGATTCGGGGGTTGGAGAGATGAAGAGGTGGCTTAGCAGTTAATTTTGTATCACCTAAATTGGGGGATCATTAATCTCTGAGGGATGTTGGCAGAACTCAGTAAAGAAAGAAGAGAAGAAAGAAGAAAGGTAGGGAGGGAGGGAGGGAGGAAAGAAGGAAGGAAGGAAGGAAGGAAGGAAGGAAGGAAGGAAGGAAGGAAGGAAGGAAGGAAGGAAGGCCAACATAGAATTCCTGACCCTGCTAGCTTGTGTAACAGTAAATGTAATAACTTTTAGAATGATCAAGAAATAATATTATTGTACAGATTTTTATCTAGTGACATTTGTGTCAGCTCATTACTTGTTAAAGTTCTAATTAAGAAACATGACACTGACCCTGCTAGTACCACCAATGCCAATGGCACACCTCTGACACACACAGAGACCCAAGATAGGTTTAAAATTCTTCCTGGCCCATATAAACTTCTACAGCAGTTCGATTTTATGGAAGTAAAACGATCTTGATTCTGGGTATTGTATAGAAATTGCTTGTTCTTTTTCTGTCTCTCAGCACACCATAGAATATGTGCAAAATATGGCATGCCTTGACTTGAATGGGGAATGTTCTCCCACAGGCTTCTGTGTTTGAGCACTTAGTCCCTAGCTGGTGGCACCATTTAAGGAAGCTGTAGATAATTTTGGACATGAAGCCTAGATGGCAGGTGTAAGACCACAGGGCCTTAGAGCCAGGGCTTATAGGTTAGAGCCTGACTGGGGTCCAGCTGAGTCTGTCTTCTTCCTGGTTGGCATCATGCAACAATCAGCTCGCTGCCACCATGCCTTTGCTGCAATGCTGGACCGTAGCCCCTCAAACTGTGAGCAAAAATAAATGCTCCCTGAAGTAGCCATTTGCCAAGTACTTGGTCACAACAATGAGTGCATAGCTACCATACGAAGTTTATGGGATGATAGAAAATCATCATCGTATTTGTGACAAATCAAGTTTCAGACGATTCCTGTTGGGATAGAAGAAGAAACTGCTGATGTTGTCAAGTACTTTCATACTTGAATTTTAACATGAAATCAAATATGTCTAACTTTGAAGGGAAGGTCCAAGGAGAAATAACCCCTGGCCTCTCTTTTACTGTTTGATAGTAATTGCTCCCCTGTAAAATGCTCACAAACATGAGCTTCTTATGGAAGAGTTTAAAATTAGGTTTCTCTCTGGGATAAATGTACATTTGTTAAAAATCAGCTGCCCATCATCCAAACTTATAAAAAGAGCTATAGCGAAAGCCAGGCTTAATTCCCTTTAGTTCCCAAATGAAGTTGGTTTCGATAATGGTTATACTGCTGAGAAACCTAAAACGAAATTCACAAGTTCCTCCGGGTCTCCTCATGTTAATTCATGACCTTGGAGACCCGTCCTACTCCATGAGTCCAGCATTCCATGGTGAATCGTACCTGCAGCTCGTTCACTGCTGCCTAACTTCCAGCTTCTTCTTACTTTTAAATACACATCTTCTCAAACAGTGGAATACTTTCAGCCATTTAAAATTAGATCTTTTTAGAAAAGAAGATAAAGAACAAAGAAAATACTGAACTCACACAAATGTAAACACATTATATTCACAGTGTTATAGAAAATCTATGCAAAAAAAAAAAGCTAAATGAATTTTAACAAAAAAACTGAACTAAGTTTAATGGTTAGGCCCAGAAGATGGATAGGAGATAGTTTTTAGAGTTTTAACTTTCTGTGTCCATAATTATAAGAAAGAGATTGTGATAAGAATGTTATCAGGTGTGAGAAAAATGGTTCCGTTGTTAAGATGTTAAGAATGCCCTGCTCCTCCAAAGGACATGAGTTTGATTCCCAGCACTCAGTTGAGGTGACCCACAATCACATGTAACTCCAGTTGCAGGAAATCTGACACCTCTGCCACCTGTGAGCAGGTAAAACACACGCTCGTGTACTCACACACGCACAGACACACACATTTTAAGATAATAAAATTTCTAAGATATTATCAGAAAACTCATTAATACCAATATGGCTTATCCAATTCCTATTTGTAATATAGAATCATGGGTAGTACAGAGGACAACTGTTGATCCACAGAAGATAGGAAAGGGATATAATACATAGAAATGTTGAAGGTGAATTTCCTTAGGCGTGAGTGTCCCAGAACAGAACATGGATAATACTGTGCTGACATTCTTAATGTGCTGCACCCCTGGTTCAGTGGATTCTCAGGGGACTCCTAGGAAGAAAAGAAAAGGGAGATGCAGTAGTGGGGGTAGAGCTGTGCTAGTCTTTGGTCAGGGACTGAGTCAAACACACCAGCCTGCATTGTGGAAGGGCTTCCCCCACCAACTGGGAGATTCCTGTAATAAATCTCCCAGCTTTGTGGGCTGCTGTAGAGAAGCTTCAAGTGCACAGATAAGAGGGATTGCAGTACTCATGGGGGAGCACACACCCTGATGCTGTGCTTAATGCTAGGCTCCCTACGGAGCCATGCACTTTGTGGGGGCGGGGACTTGGTGTTGTCTATGTCTGGCCACACTGTAGGCGCTAAGATGACAATTTGGCCAGAATGAGATTAGTATACAAGCTCACATAAGAATGGCTCTCCAGTTACTTAAGTTACTAGAAAAAGCACTCAAAACCCCTATACATACTAGGTATATTGTTAGATAAAATAGTAACAATAGTACAGGTTTCCTTTGAGTTTAACATGCAAATTAAATTTATATATACTAATCACTGAAATTATCAGTGCTATTTTTGGCATTGTGGTTCTTGCACCTGTATCATCTCACTGAATTCTCACAATAAACGTGCAACTTGTCCTCAATTTCGTTTAATAGCTGAGGCCATCATAATTTCTACCAGTGAAGTAATCTGTGTCCTAGGTTCTTTCTCCTGCCTAGATCTGCCTTATCCCAAAAGAGTGGTGTCGAACTCATGTCACCTGGATTAGCAGCAGTTATGATCTACTGTTAAACATTCTGTATTTATTCATTTATTTGGGAAACTGTTGATGAGTGTCTACTATTTCTCAGGAATTGGTGTTTTAAAGATTAAGATAAGAGTCTTCGAGAAACTCACACACTCTAAGAAAAAGCCTACAGCTTTAAGGAAATAATTGAAACAGTTCAATAGATCCACCATGGGACACAGGAAGGTGCTTCATTCTAATAGGAGGTCAGGAGAGGGTTCCCAGCCATATGACTCTGTAAATAGACTGGAGTTGTCAGGAAGTGGTGGGATTTCCAGGAAAAAGGACCTTCATAGAAGGAAGTTAGCTCATTGGGATCACGTTCTTTAGTCAGCCCTGTCTTTCTCTCTACTGCTTACAAACCACCACAAGGTTAGCGTCTTCCTCAGACACATATATCTACCAAGATCTACTGTGCTGTCATAGGCCCGAAAGCAACAGGACCATAAGACCACAAACTGAAACTGTGAGCTGACTGAAATAAACCTTCCCCCCTTACATCAATTTTCTCAGGTATGTTGTTGCAGAAACAGGAAACTAACATTAATAAAGGCAGTCAGGAACAACAGATAACCATGGCAGAAAATATGTGGCACAGGTGGTAGAGATGATTTGGAGTGGGGAGGAGGAAAGGAGAAACCAAAAAGAGTAGCCCAAGATGGTGGATTCCAGTGTGGCCAGAAGACCTGCAGTATGAGCTTCTAGAACATAAGAGAAATTCAAACACTTGATCCCGATCCAGGTCCACTGATCCGGAAGCTTCAAGATGGGCCTACCAATGGGTGTTTGGATGAGCCCTTGCTGGAAGGCCAGAACAAACACTCCGGAAGGCTCTACAGTGTTTCTCTTGATAACGTTACCTCATTAGAGAAAATCATTGTAGATTTTCAGGGGGTAGGGATTTTCATAAAGACAATTTCAGAAATGTTCTAACTAGATTTTTACTCTTCTGTGCTTGTTTTTGAAGGTAGCAATTCGGCAACATTTATAAATTATAGCAGAATAAATGATTTTCAGTCCTCCCCTTGTGACCTGCATGAGACCTGAAAATACTATCTGATTGTGAGCCATTATGGAAGAGAATGAATTTGTAAGTTGCATAAATGGTCGAATGGTTTTATTGCTCTTTATATGACAAGTTTGTGGAAAATGGCAGATGATACTTTTAGTTTATATTCAGCTATAACAACAACTGATTATTTCTAAAGATTAAATTACTGTGCAGCAAAATGAAATGGGCTGTGTGGTCACTTCCTCATAGAAGCATCTTCTAGGAGCAATTTTTAAATGTGTGA
The DNA here is from genome assembly GCF_011064425.1 of Rattus rattus. NCBI lineage: Eukaryota > Metazoa > Chordata > Mammalia > Rodentia > Muridae > Rattus > Rattus rattus. The sequence goes on along the minus strand of NC_046158.1, from coordinate 51,543,205 downwards.
GCTCAGCTAATTGAAGACAGAAGAGTAGATTTATTTCTACAAGATCCATGGAGCAGAGTCTGGTGGTTTTCAACTCTGGCTGTGCAGAGGAATCCATCTGAGCACCTCCAGTTGTTGGGATGTGGGCCCTGAAGGATGACCCAATGTGTAAACAATAACAGTAAAAAACAAACAAACAGCTCTACCTTTGTAGGTTGCCAAGAAAGATGAACGAATGACAGAGGGAAAACGGGGGGCAAAATGTTGATAAAACCCTAGCCTCTTAAATACAAGGTTGGTTACTGAGGATGGTTATGGTGTACATATGTGTATGTATACACAGACACGGTTCTCCATGATTCTTACCAGACTCTAGTTGTCACATCCCAAGGTCCCAACATAAAAGAACACTCCTACTAGATGACAAGATCCAATAACCACATTTTAAGAATTAGCTTGTTTGAATAGGAACAGCCCGCATAGACTCATGTGTGTGGATGCTTGGCCCATGGGGAATGGCACTATTAGGAGGTGTGGCCTTGTTGGAGTAGGTGTGGCCTTGTTGGAGTAGGTGTGGCCTTGTTGGAGTAGGTGTGGCCTTGTTGGAGTAGGTGTGGTCTTGTTGGAGGAAGTGCGGCCTTGTTGGAGTAGGTGTGGTCTTGTTGGAGTAGGTGTGGTCTTGTTGGAGTAGGTGTGGCCTTGTTGGAGTAGGTGTGGCCTTGCTGGAGTAGGTGTGGCCTTGTTGGAGTAGGTGTGGTCTTGTTGGAGTAGGTGTGGCCTTGCTGGAGTAGGTGTGGCCTTGTTGGAGTAGGTGTGGTCTTGTTGGAGGGAGTGTCACCGCAAAGGAGGGCTTTGAGGTCTCCTTATGCTCAAGTTACAACTAGTGTGGCACACAGTCTTCAGCTGCCTGAGGATCAAGATGTAGAACTCTTGGCTCCTCCTGCCCCATTCTCCCTGCCATGATGACACTGGACTAAACCTCTGAAACTGTAAGCCAGCCCCAATTCAATGTTTTCCTTTATAAGAGTTTACATGGTCATAGTGGCTCTTCATAGCAATGGACACTCTAAGACAATTCCCATCATTGTGAATGCCAGTGAGCACAGTGAGTGTCTCCCAAACTTTGGCCAATTTTCTAACACCGCCTTTACAAACATGGTCCTGACATGTTCTGGTACTACATTTCTGCTGAATTCTTGGAACATTTCTTTATGTGTTTCCTAAGGTAACTTGATGTTGATACTATATAGAGAAAGACAGAACTTGCTAAAAGATTGTAAGCCCATGTTTAATATGTACTAAAAATAAATGTATTACCAGGAGGAAAATACTTCCTCTGCAAGGTATTTTAAATTTACCCTTCTTCATATCCGTAGCCTGGTCATAGCACTCAGAGAAAGGTCTATAGTAATGTAAGAAGTAATATTCCTTCTCTTACAAAGATTTTACTTTTCATGTATGTGTATGTGCTTGTGTCTATATGAGTTTGTGCCACAGGTATGCAGGTGCCCATAGCGGCCAGAATAGGGTGTCAGGTCCCTTGGAGCTGGAGTTATAGGCAATGTGAGCCACCCAGTGTGGATGTTAGAATCTGAATTCAGGTCCTCATGATAGTGCAGGAAGCCCTCTCAGTCATTGGTCTGCCTCTCTTGCCCCTGTAATACGAATTTCATGATGCCGTAATATGGTATGAGCTCTGAAAGCACGGGCCTTGGGCCAGGGGCATGTCCTCCCATGGGAATTTGTTAAAAAGGCCGGTTCTCAGGCCCATTCCAAGTTGGATCAGAAACTCAATGGAGGGGGCCCAATAGTTATGGGTCATCAAGTCCTTCAGACAATTATGATGCATGCAAAATGTGACAACAGCTGAGTTAAGGGATGAACTGTATGAGAGAAATTCATAAAGCTTAGATGACATACAAAGGACCCATTAGTTCCTCACACTCTTACCTTCTCACAGAGACACCCGTGGAGCCAGGGGCTACTGCTCCACAGTGGAAGGCCCTTCTGTTTTCTTCCCTCTTAAAAGGCAAGCTTGAGTGAAATGGTCAATACAGACACAATGCAATGTGGTTTTGGATGCTAGTCACTGTCGTAAGTTGTCTAGAGAAACCAGCTGCCAGCATGTATCTACTCCCGCTTTGAGAAGGAGACACCACTGTTATGGGATCCTAAGAAATTCCAGTACAGCAGCATTCACAGAGAAAAGAGAGGAAGGAGGACTATCCATTCCCAGCCAGCTCATTAGCTCAATCCCTCCATGGCCACTTTCATGAACTCTGCTCAGTGGGATATACCAGAAGCATGATTCTGGAATGCTTCGGGAAACTCCAGCCTTTGGGCATCTTCATGGATTTTCCTGAGGTGATATGTCCAGACTGCCACAATCTGCACAGCTTTGGTGTTGAAATGACTGAAGTGATGAAGGAATGAAAAAATGGGCAACAGAAAGACAGACAGACAGGCAGACGTACAAACTAGCAGGCAGACAGACAGACAGACAGACAGACACAGACACAGACAGAAACCAGGATCTGTGAGCACTTTGATGGAGATGCATCAACAGCACCCAGGAAGTCAGCAGGTTATTTTACAGATCTGAATGACGGAGGTAGGTTCCTGGTATACAGCTGAACAACGAGACAGGTTTAGCCAATACATGTAGATATCTACAGGGGAACTGTCTCAGGGTTAAAGTTATCTGGGAGGAGGAAGCTATCATTTCATACTTTCTGGACACTTTCAACATTCGTACTCGGACCAGGAGAACTGAACATGGACCCCCTGACCTCACCATGACCATGCCAACAGCACACACTGACTTAGGACTTATTTCTTCCCCACCCACAGACTTTTAAATAATTCCTCTACTGATGTAATTTCAAAATTTTATCCCCAATTTTCCCTGTGTCTTCTCTTGTCTTTTCCATTGAGATGGCATGACAGAGTTATCCAGTATTTAGGACGAGAATATTTTAGAAAGAGGAAGAATTAGGAGAGTAATTAATCCTACTACTCCTTTTAAATTAAAAATCTGAGATTCGGATAAGCTAAGAGATTTGTCCAATGTATACATGTAGGGACAGACAGAATGAAAATCCATGTCTTGATTTTCATGAGGCACGATTGGAGGGATGGCTCAGTGGCTAAGAGCACTGGCTGCCCTTCAGAGGACCTGCATTCAATTCCCAGCACCTGCATGGTGGCTCACAACCCTAGAGCTCCAGTTCCAGAGGCTATAATACCCTCTTCTGGCCCCCTCACTCACTAGATACATGGTACACACATGCAGACAAAACATCCATTCATATAAAATAAGTAATGTTTAAATTAAATTAAATAAGAATCTGTGTGTGGTTACATTTTCGAACATGTATCATACATACACCCCACATACATACACCTCACCCACATACAGAAGCACACTTATAGGCGGCTTCTTTAAATTCACTATAAAGCTCCCTGTTCTAGAAGTATTTACTAAGTATTTATACTGCCCGTGGAGCAAAGTTATTTATAAGTAACTTCTACAGCGGACTTACTTGACTGCCCGGGATGATTTTTCTTCTGAATTACATCCTAATATGTATAGCTTTCTTACTCCCGGCTTATTCCACTTGGAGCTATGCCCAGCACAATTTATGTCTATGAACTGCTGAACATTTAAGCAAATTAAGTGTCCAAAAAAATCAAACACAAATTGTATCTTGGTGATTTATGCCTTCATAAAGCAAAACACATACAGTGCACCGAGCACAGACCAGATTTATAGCTCTGTTGGTTAGGGAAAATGAATGACTACCTCTTAGAGTACATGTCAAGAACTCTCTCTCTCTCTCTCTCTCTCTCTCTCTCTCTCTCTCTGTGTGTGTGTGTGTGTGTGTGTGTGTGTGTGTGTGTGTGTGTGTGTAATCATTGACCATGGGGGTTCTCTGCCCCAAGATATTTATCTTACAAATTATTTTCAATGCTAATATGCAATGTGAGCCAAAAATAGGAAAGTCATACAAGAATAATTCTGAACAGAGATTTAGGAGCCTGTTAGCATTCATAAGAACCAAAAATATAGGCACCTGAATAGTCCAGAATCTCCTACTTCTAACTGAATACCTTCAGGTCGTGTCACCTTCTCTTGTTAGTATAGGCTGAGAAATCTCACTTAAACACAGAAGTTTTGAGGGAGAAAGTCGCATCTTAGCGTTAGTAATGTAAGCCACAGACTGAGTTGACTCAGATCTCTAATATGATATTTCCAGCACCACTAGATATTACAGGTACCATATCCTGATAATAGCATGGGGTGACAATGATCAATCACGTATATGATGAAGTCAGAGAAAGAAGCCGGACCCTAATTTTGCTGTGTCTGACAGTGAGCATTGTGCCCTTACCTGTCAATGGGGATTGGCTGTATCTTCCAAAGGGTATCATTTGGAGTAATTGGGTGCATAGTAGGCAGCCTCTAACTTGGTTCCTAATAACATCTCCTCTTAGTATCTCCATGCTGCCCTCTTGATATGGGACTGAACATAGCGATTCACTTCTCATGGGTAAACAATGACAAAGACGATTGGTGTCACTTCCAAGATTATGTTACCAAGAAAATCTGACTCTGTCTTTCTTACTCTAATTGCTTGCTTCGTTGAAAGCCATCTTGTATATTATGAGCCCTGTGGACAGACTCAGAGGCCAAAGAAGTGACAGAGTCCTTTAGCCAGCAACAAGAAACTGAGGCCCTTGGTGACCGGTCCAGGAAGAACCAATCTTACCAAGACCATGTGACTGAGTTTGGATGTCTCTTTTCCCCATTGAGCTTTGAGATACCAGTGATGGAGCTCTTGGTTTTATCTTTAGGAGAGCAGCCAGTGAAAGGATTCGGCTAACCAGACCCAGATGCCTATCACAGAAACTGTGAGCTAATAAATGTTTAATTTCATGCTGCTAAATTTGGGGTCACTTGGTTGCACGGCGATAGAGAGCAAATGTGGGTTATAAAGTGCTCACCACAGAACATTCTCTATAAATAATGGCTACGGTAGTGACTGATAATGGCTTTGTGCAAATGAGGATTACTGAGTGACACCTAATCACTTGATTTCTATGTAGGCTTTCAAAATAAAGATTTTAGAACACATAGAAACTTCGAACCACGTCCTGTGGTGGTTTGGATTGAATACTGTCACCAACTAGTGGAACTATTTGGGAAACATTAGACAGTGTGACCTTGTCAAAGGAGATGTGTCCCTGAGGTGGGTTTGGGGGTTTCAAAAGCCCATAGCATTCCCAGTTAGCTCTCTCGTCCTCATGGTTGTGTCTCAGGATGTGAATTCTTAGCTCCTGCTTCAACACTAGGCCTGCCTGCCTGCCAACGTGCTCCCCACCACAACAGTCACAGACAAATACTCTGAAACCGTAAGCCTCAGTAAACTCTTCTATAAATTGACTTGGTGATAGAGTCTTACCATAGCAATAAAATTATAAATAAGGCAGTGTCCTAGGCTAAAATAATGAACATGATGCTTTCCTCTTGAGCTGAGAGGAAATTACCATATTGCAACATGTCTCAATCCTGAAGTGCCCCAAGTAAATCTATTCTTGCTGTCAAATTCAGGCATTTCTACTGCAATCCCCTACGGCTAAAATTTTTGGTAGCTGCAAAAGAGTCAGTCTTGTAGAACCTGCTTGATTTTAAAAAGGCTTTCAATTCCTTCAGTGTGCTTTCTTGAATACTAGACAAAGATACTTCAATCCAAGGTGAGTTTCTTTAATTTTGTTATCAAACTAATTTTTCATTTTTAAAATCCATTTTTTATTTGTATGTAAGGGCATGTGTACCATGTGTGTGTGCACATGCAAACCCCAGCGTGTATGTAGAAGGCAGAGGTCAACTTAGGGGAGTCAGATCTCTCCCTCCATCAGGTTACTAGGAATCAAACTCAGGCACTGAGGCACAACACAAGCTGTTTCCCCACGGAGCCATTTCACTGGCCCTCAAATGAAATTTACTCTGAAAAGAAGAATAACAAGATGGATGCATGGAAATGAACTGACCGTAAAGGGCGTTCACTGAGGCATTCTTCACAAGCGAGAGCAAACAAAAGTGAGACCACCTGAATGTCCAGCTGCAAGAGACATGCAGTCCATGCGCTAAAAACGACGCTGCCATTAGACACGTTTCGTAGACATATTGCCAACCTGAGAAAAGACCAAAAGTGTCAAGTAAGAGAGCTGAACATAAACTCGATGGTAAGATCTAAGTTTTGAAGGAAAAGTGTGTAATTCTGTTTCGATTTTATCTCTGATACAACAGGAATTTGTGCCTCACTCTGAGTGGTCAGAGCTTGGCCTGGCGTCCTTGTGTTTGTTTATCTGACAACAGAGTGAGTGGCCAAGGTTTAGGGGGAAACGAAACTTGAGCACATATTTTGATTTCAAGAAGGGCTAACCCTAAAGGAATTTAAACTTTGCCAAGTGACTTCTTCACAATTTTTTAACAGTCTTGTCTTACATCACCCTTTAGTAGAAACGGCAGTACATTCTGTTTCCTTTCCCACAGGAAGGCACAGGGCTCACCTGAAAACAAGAGGAGACTCCAGCGTTCTGAGTTGAAGTCCATGGAAGCGCATACTCTTGTTTATTTTTCCCAGTGAGGAAAGCGAGAACCAACACTCTTACTTCAACAGAAGGATTGACCATTCCCCAGGGGTAAACACTTAACCAGTGAGTTACTGAGGGAGACTTGAGATCTGTATCCTTGGCCATCTCGTAGAAGCCTATGTGTCTGAATTATCAAGTTTGCACATGATGTGTAAAATATATAAACCCCACAAGTGCTGTGTGTTTCACACTTTGCATATTTGGTCCACTTTCTTTCCCAAAACTTAGTGTAAAGTCAGGGGTACAGGTTATTATATTTAATTCAGTGTGTGTGTGTGTGTGTGTGTGTGTGTGTGTGTGTGTGTGTGTGTGTGATTTAGTGCATATGTGTGATTTGGGGTGTGTGTGTGTGTGTGTGTGTGTGTGTGTGTGTGTGTGTTATGATGTGCCATGGTGCACTGTGGAGATCAGAAGACAATGTGTAGGAATTGGGTCTCTCCTTCTACCATAAGAGTTTTCAGGTTCAAATTTGGGTTATCAGGTTTGGTGGTAAGCACCTTCATTCACTGATAAATATCACTGGCCCAGAGGGTATAAATTAATGCTAGGATCACAAAAGAAAAATGTAGCTAGAAATTAAAGTGTTATAAATGGCTTAAATAATGTAATCCAAAAGCAAATGTAAGCGATTTAGTTTAACCACAGTTTGGGATTACCCACACCACTGCTCTATTAGTATAAGTAATTGAAAATTGACTCTGTAATCAATCCCGATTTCTTTGATTTAATTCAGGTGCACTTCTCAGCAGGGGCAGGGGAATGTACTCTATGGCCTTATGAAAGCTCATGTGGCCTAAAGGACTTTTGTTTACAACTAAAAGAAAAAAAATCAACAGATTGTTTAAACAGTAAAATTATTCAAGGCAACACAGTTAAATTCCCCCTTTGATGTCAATGTACTTTCACTAAAATTTAAATAAACTTTTTATTGAATCAGAATGAAATCTGTGTTCATGTTCCTTCAGTCATCTTGAGATCTTTAGAAAGACTAGAAAAATAATAAAGATTCCTCTTTTTCTAAGGTCCATATCACCATGATTAGGGCATGCTGATTCAACCCAGTCATTTATTAGCACCACAGTACTGATTCCACATCGTCTCTAACTCATCACGGACCTAATCTTCCCATTGAAGATCCCAACTGAGTGACAGGCACTACCAGATGCCCGTAGCTAAGGGGGACACAGGAGCCATCCTTCTCAGCCCATCCCCCTTGTGTATCACATCTGTGTATCTCTGTGTCACCAAATCATCTGAAACTACCTCTTAAATATCTCTTTGGCACTGCCGAATCCTTCCACCTGCCTTCTTCCACAGCTCCCTAACATGTTTCCTGCTTCTGTCTCCTCCCCCTACCCCATCTAGGCTTTTCATGCAAGGCAGACTATAAGGAGATTTAACGATGATGCCTTTTGGTTTATAGCTCTTCGATGAAAGACCACAGTGTGTGTGTGATTCTTCTTAGAGAAATTGAATGTAGATTAGTTGATGCTTCCTCAAATAAACAAACTGTTCAAACTGTCTTTGTCTCTTGACTGCATTCACTCCTTCAAGATGACAAGAAAGCAAAGGCCCACCCACGGTGACATCCCTGGACCACCAGCAGCTGCCCCCAAAAACTTGTTAAAAATGTAAATTATTGGGCCATACCCCATACCTCATCAGAAACCCTCAGTAATCTGTTTTAAGCCTTTACCTATGAAGATTCAAGAACCATTAACCTTGGCAGATCTATTTTAATAAACTTGACTTTTCTTAGTCCCAACATGGGGTATAGAGAACAATCATAGTGAGTCTCCACAGCTGCTGTCAAGCCACGCTAATTCTCTAAGGTTCCGTGGTTTCTGCTCTGGTGCTGACTCTCAGGTGGTATTGGAAGGCAGAGTGGAGTCTTGAATGTCTCTCACACTGAGCTTGCTTCTCTAACCAAACCCATAGCAGCGATGAACAGTCTGCGTATGAGAAATTTATACTCAATATAATCTATCTTAACCAAGTCTGCCTTTACCATATCACCATCTGCCCACCTTTAAATTCTTCCTCAGAAACGTTCCACAGAGGATGGGACTGGCTTGATCTCCCTCCTCCATCCCTCCCTTTTGCTGTAGTGGTCCCTGGTCTTTATCAGGCTGCCATTGGCAACGAGGCTGGGGAGAGGCGCCTCCAGCCAGGTAAGGCTGTAGCATGAGCCTCTGCTGGGCTTTGCTCCATTTGAGCAAACGTCAAGAGTTTCTGGTTGTGATAGCAAAAAGGGCATCTTGGTGTGCCTTGGTCTCGTCTCCCTACAGACAGGTGTACACTTAAAGCTGCAATGCCAACAAAATGATTGCTAACACCAACCTTGTTTTTTCCCACCCTGCTCACCATGGTGGCGTCTTTTGGAGCTAACCAGGCTTGGAAAGATGCTATGTTCAAACATCCTGTGGATTTCTATTCATGCTATTCTCACTGCAATCCGATCTACCATTGCGCTATCCTGACAGGCTTTCGCTCTTGGTCTCTTCCATGATCCCTCAGCCCCAGCCCCATATTGGCTTCATTGCACTGGAAATGACTGGTCACATGGCCCCGGTAGCTGCAGAAAGTTGGAAGGAAGGAAGAAAGGGCTCAGGCTTCTCATTTAGTAATTAGCAGTATAGAGTTTCTCTTTGGGGTAATGAAAAAGTTTCATGAATTGATAATGGTAATAATTCGGTAATGTTGAACAGATCACTGAATTACATGCCTACGATGGCTAAAGGACAAGTTTTACGTTGTACATACTACAATAAAATAAAAACAAAGGAACTGGGTTTGGAGTTTATTTAGATAATCTCATAAACTATAGGCATCATATTAATATTTTATTAATTGTTCTTCAAGCACTCAGATAGGCCAGTGTAGGAAACAATGACCTCACACATATACTTGATTATACAGAACACTGGCCCTAAGTTACACATTCTCCAACACCCCAAGAAAAACAAATAGCCCACTAGAGTCTCTCCAGTGTCTGAGGCTCACATTAACCAATGGCTCCTCCACCCTTTCTCCAGGCTCCAAGAACAGAACTGAGGCCAAAACCACTACTGCGCATGCTCACTACACCCCATCTCAGAGAGGAGATAAGGACCAGCTCCGAGAGCTGGCAAGATTGCACACTGCGCCTGTCACCATGCCTGAGGACCTGCATTCCACCTCTGGACCTGATTCCTACAACTTGACCTCTGACCTCCACACATATGACATGACACAAATTCACGCACCCCCAACTCCCACCACCACGCTAAATTTAAATGTAACAAGAAAAACAAGGCACATCCTATCTTTAAGAGGCAGGGCAGAGGGAACCAACCATGAAAAGGACAAATGAAGACAACCATGAAAAGCTGAAAGGCAAGCGAAGCACCCGTAAGTCAGGAAAGCAGAGGGAGAGGGTACGGGAGAAGACACCGCACCAGCGGCGAACCTCCGTCCTACCCGCAGTGGACGCTCCGGTTCTAGCTCGTCCGTCTGTAGCAAAGAAGGCCAGGGTTCTACTTTAAGTTCGGCTTTCTCTCGGTGAGCTGTCCTTGTCAGGGGTGGCTGTGGAGTCCACCACCTTCAGTAAGTGATCCTCCCCAGAACGACAGCACAGGCCCAGCCTCCACTCCCACCAAGAAATCAGCCAGCTCTAGGGTGTTTTTCGGTTTTGTTTTAGGCAGTAAACACTATAGCCCAGGCTGCCCTCAAACGCAAGGCAATCTTCCTGCTCTACTCTTCCAATTACTGGGACCATAGAGGTGAACTACCACGCCTAGCTCTCCGCCATCTTTCATTCCTAATTGGCAAGCCCTGTATCCGCCCGCCACACCACACCATCTCTTCAGTTCTCACAGTTAGACTGTGGGAAGTGGGGTAAACGATAGAGGAATTCAGAGGAAAGTGATATTTTAAACCTCTATTATGCCAACGTAGTTTTTAAAACTTGTTTTTTTAAGACAAAAGGGAGAAATGGAGCAGAGAGATTGTATTGTTTAAAAAGAAAAAAAAGCTCTGTTTAGTAATGTTTAAAACCAATTAGTGACTCTCAGTTAGGCTATGTTTTAATCCCAGTCAGGACCAAGATTCCTGCCGTGATACATGTGATAGGTCGCTCCATTCTCCCCACTTCCTGTATTTTCACTGGGGTTCTGCTTGTCCCGGCAAAATGCAAGACAGCTCACAGAACTTGGCCCTGCTTTGTTATTAACTGGAAGCAAGGACCCCCACTCCTCACTATTGCTATGGTGACAATGTCAAATGGCCCAAACATGAATAATCACTAATTTTTTTATAACCTACCAGGACAATAAGTAAGAAAAGGCACATTTGTCTGAAAAAGAGGGGAGAGTAAGTAAAATAGCACTGAGTCTTCTGAAAACAGCAGGGCTGCTCTCCTGTCCGTGATACACCCCCCACCCACACACACATTTAAATGTAAACAGGCAAGCCGGGTGCCTCCAAGAAGCCTTTCCTTTTAAAGCACGCATTCCTATTTAAACAGATACAGGTTAGAGATTTCAAGGCAGAGCCCACATAAAACCCCATATTAGGGATGATACCAAACTTAAAGAATGTTGTAAAATGAGAATGGAAAAAAGTGTACAAAATGAATTCCTGCCCATTTACATGCTTTCAGTCAGGCTACTAGATAACCAAGCCTCTGTCTTTGTGTTAACACTGTAGATTAGGTCAAGTTTTTACCCCTCTGAGCTCTTTTCCTGTAAATGACGGGTTTTGATGTGAAACAAGAAACCTGTCAGAGCGAGTTGAAAGATGTAGGCATTTTATGCCATGTCACAATGACAGGCCGGTGAATATTTGGGCCATTAGGGGCTTATTAGTGAATAAATGACCAGATGGTTCAGTGATGCACGGAGTCGGACAGAGCTGGATGCTCCTAATCAGCGCTGTCTGTACTCGATGTCAAATCACATGACACAGTAACCCATGGATACCAAGGAAGAGTTACCATTAGCAAGTCAATTTGATATCTGGGTGGTGTAAACAGACCACACTTCAGAACTGCCTCTGTTTGGAGAAAGAAAAAGAGAGAAGAGTTGTAAAAGATACACACACACACACACACACACACACACACACACACACACACACACATCACACTAAATCCTAATTGTTATTTGATAATTACGCAAAAACATTTCTATCACGCCTTGTCCTTTTTTATCCCTGAGACAAATACGATGCCTGGATGCACAGGAAGAGATGTAAAAGATACAGAAATTTGACGGGAAATATGATCGGACCCACAGCAGTGACTGTCAGAGCAGGCCACATGAGAAGCTCGGGGCCATGGCCTCGTGGCCCTCTGCAGTAGTGGGTGAGAGACTAAGCTTAGGCACACACCATAACCGTAAACAAACACGTGTTGTTTGCCTTTGCGCACTCGCGGTTCTACTTCCCCTCCCCGTCTCTAGAGACATGGAAGTGTTAACAGCCACCTTGGGTGCTTCCCAGAGGAGTATAGAAAAAAGGTGTCTTAAGAGCGCCTGTTTCTTTTCTTTTCTTTTTTCTTTTTTTCTTCACATCAATTTCAGTGTTTTCAGATTGACAAGAACTCCTTACTTTATGAGCATCCCCAGATATTACCAGAGAAAACTGGTTCTCTTAAAACCTGAAGAGGGAGCCTGGTAGGCAGAAGACCAGTTGGGGCAGATGTGAGGGCCCAGAGAATCAACAGACCTGTGCGGGCCCTTCCCCACTCCACCACAGGTAAAACCATTCAGCCTTGAGGGGGTGACAACCAATAGCCTTATGTGAAAGCTTCTCTTCCATCAATAAATAATACCTCTTGTTTGCAAAGAATTTCTTACCTATTAGTAGATCATGAATTTTGGATCTTTACGCTCTAGCTAACTATTTTTAGCTAACTATTATTAATTTTTTGATAAATCAGGTGCTTCCTTTTGCAAGATTCCGGAAACCGGATAAGCATAGAAGGAATTGCTCAGAAAATTTAGTTGTTTTCAATAGGGTACTTCCACATTATGTAATGTTCGATGGTTACAAAAAGATTAGATAGAACATCATTTTAAAAACATTTTATCTGTGACCTGTCATAAAAAGCAGTCCATTAACAAAATAAAATGTTAAAGTGCCCCACCTTGTCTTTCTGTGTCCAAGCATGAATAATTACCTTAAATCCTAACTTCTCTTTTACTTATTAAAGAATAATTTAGTTTCATGTGGCTATATTTATAAGCAAAATGATTTTAATGTGCTTGTATTTTTTATTAAAATGTGTCTTTTGGGGCTAGAGAGATGGTTTAATCCTTGACAGCCCGGGCTGCTCTTTCAGAGGAACCAGGTCTCCAGCACCCACATGGTAGCTAATAACCATTTGTGATTCCAGGGCCAAGGGATCCGGCACCCTCTTCCGACTCCAGTGTACGTCAGACATGCACGTGGAACACACATATACATGAAGCAAAACACTCATACCCATAAAATAAATCTGTTTTTAAAAAAAGTTAAATGGTGTCTTGGGGCTGAGGAGATGGATCTGTGGATAAAGTACTTGCTATGCAAGTCTGAGGACCTGGGTTCAGATCCCCAGATCTCACAGAAATTCAAGGTGTACATTTCTGCCTGCCTGTAACCTTGGTGGTCTGAAGGCAGAGAACGGATCCCTGAAGTAAGCTGGCTAGCAGACAAGCCATATAGGTCAGCTCGGCATTCAGCCGAGAGACTCTGCCTCAAAGGATAAGGCAGAGATAATCAGGGAGATTCCCAACATCCACCTCGGTCCTCCATGCAAACATACATGCACCCACATACATGTATGCACAAGAAGGCATACCACATATACATATACATGCTGAACGAAAAAATACTATGCCGTTTATATTCTCCCAAGACATGCTTTCCCCGACCCAAGTGCTAATCTAAAATTTAAGTGCTTTTTTATTTCCTGTGTGTCTGAAACAAATTCACTTTATTTTATTTGATTTATCTCCATGGTATGATTATTCCACAATCAAATATGTACTACATTCTGTTTGGAACAACTACAAATGATTTCGCAAAACACATCCTTAGACATAGACACGGGTGCACAGATTTCTCATGGTGTCCAATGTCTGTGTCATGGAGTAGATGTGTCTTCTGCTGCACAAGATAATGCCGGGCTGTGTTCTAGGTTGAACCAAGTTATATTCCACCAGTAGGATATTGGTAGTGTCTCTGGTAGTGTGTCCACTGTTCTGCTTCCTTATCAACATTTCTGCAGACCTAGTGGAAGCATTCACTGGAGCCAACTACCACACTGAGAAGCTTGGTTTACAATTGAAACTCAAGATGAAGACCACAAGTAAAGTCAAAATTCCACTCACTTCTGCGGCATTGAAACCTAGAGTTCTTGTCGCTGAACCACACTGTCTCCCCCCAATACCCATTTCTGTCCCCAATGACCCAGGGTACATTTTTAAGAACAAATGAGTGGAGAACAGAAGGCTGTGCTGTCTGGGATTCAGTCACTTATTAACCATGCACATCTGGGCTGGAGAGGTGGCTCAGTGGTTAAGAGCACTGACTGCTCTTCCAGAGGTCCTGAGTTCAATTCCCAGCAACCACATGGTGGCTCACAACCATCTGTAAAGAGATCCGATGCCCTATTCTGGTGTATCTGAAGACAGCTACAGTGTACTTATATATAATAAATGAATAAATCTTTAAAAAAAAAAACATGCACATCAGGCAGATTATATGACCTCTCTGTGCTTCGTGTGCCTATAAAATGGCAATAATTATAGCACCCATCTTATAGGATGAGAGAGAGAGAGAGAGAGAGAGAGAGAGAGAGAAGAGAAAGAGAAAATTTAAGTTAGCCTGAGAGAGAAATTTAATTTAATATATATGCCAAATTCCAACTACGCCAAGCAGACCTCAGTAAATTTTATTTACCCCAATCCCCCCTTTTCTTTCAAGCAAATGGTATTTTCAGCAGCTATCCACACTTTATTATGCTGAGCTCCCAAACACTTCCTTGCTTCATATGAGGTGATAAGAGCATCTTTGAGACCCCCTGGTAAGCAGCCACTCCACAGTTCAAACAGGGAGCATCAAGGCTGGCTTGGGGAATTCAGTGAGAATCTGTCTCAAAAGAAAAAGTTAACAGAGGGCTTGGAACATAGCTTAGTGGCAGAGCCCTTGCCTAGCATGCACAGGATGTGGTTCCAATTCCCAGGACAGACACAGTGTCCTTTTTTTTTCTATTAACACAGTGACTTGATGTCACCACACAGTTTGAATGGTTTTCTAAATGTACATGTTGTAGTCTGAGGAGTATCGGAAAGACTTACAAAGCAGGCAGTTTCCTGTGTGTGTTCAATTTAATGTTTCACCTCCTCTAAAAGACTCTTTCTTTTTTTAATCAGAGTTGTATCCCTGGCCTTTATCCCCAGTAAATACTGCTGGGTAAATGAAACCGTGATTGAGTTTTAAAGGCAAATCAAGTGTCGGGTTTCACTAAAATCGTGTATCATTCTATGCTTCTTCCTAAAACTGCAATCTTTTTTACTGAAATACTTGAAGCCTGGTTTCAGATTTTAGGAATTTAGACTTTTTTTTTTTTTTTTCATTTTTAAGGAGTTATTGATACTGCTCCATACAGACTGGATTTTCTCTGACGTCGTCGACACGATCTGAGCAGTATCCCAGAATCAAACATGTTACAGCCTCGCCACATAATGCATGTGCCCATTTAAGGATGTTTTCAAGGGCCACAAATAACACATGTGGCTTCAGATCAGGGTTACCCGAGAGTTATGGGAACGTTTATGGTTCTCAGAGATTTCTAGATCATAGAACTGTGGGTGAAAATTGTAGAGCTATAATTTTTTAAGGATAGAAATTTGAATCCGCGGCTCTTGGTGTCTGGTTTCTTTCATTCACCCTGTGATGAATCTAACTGAGCGTTTCTTGATCTCCAGGAAGAACAGTACTAGCTGATAGGACTGGTTTTAATAGATCGGGAATTATCCCCTTATGCTGGGGCCCCAGAGATGCACAAGCCACCCTTAGAAGATCCATCACTTCCCCTCCGAAAATAACACAGATTACTGTATTCGAAAAGGTAAGAATGGAGATTTACGATTCAGGACACTTAAAATACTTATTTGCAATTTACTTGGATCAAATTGCTAATCCTTTTCTTTTTTTTTTTTTTTGGAGCTGAGGACTGAACCAGGGCCTTGCGCTTGTTAGGCAAGCGCTCTACCACTGAGCTAAATCCCCAACCCCAATCCATTTCTTTTTTAAAAATTAATTTTTTTTATTCACATTAGGGATCTGGTCATCTGTTTCTAAAGGGGAGGTTCTTCTCAGATAGAGAATTAAGTTTTAAAGTTGAATTTTGAAAACCATCAACAGTAAATCTCATAGCATGTTATGAAGATGAAAATGGTTGTTTACAAGGCCATGGTCCTACAGCTATGTCTCATATGACCCTCGTTAAACAAGGTTAGCAATGGGAAAATCAGACAGGCGCAACATTTAAACTCCACTGGTGCTTCATTTTTAAATGTGTCTGGTGGCCAAAGACTTTATACATGTGCATACACACACACACACACACACACACACACACACACACACACACACACACACGACTTTGCTCCTTCTGAAGGATCACAAGGGATTTCTGTGTCAAGACCAATGCTTCCATTTTCTAAACCATCAGATGTAACATGTGACTCGACAGCCTCTGCTTACTCCTTGTGTCTTGTGCCTGGCATAAAAGGCCCCCGTGCCCAAAGAAAACCATAGCTTAGTTGTTTGTAGGTTCAATGCTGAAGGAACGTTAGCCAGCCCAAGCAGGGCAAGCATTGTTCTGTCAGGCCTCACCCTTCTCCCCCACCCCCCTACTCTGTAGAAAAACTCACTGTTCTTTGACTCAGTTTACCCATCTGTATTGGCAGTCCTGCAGTTGTTGAAAAGATTACACTTCATTTCGTGTTTCTGCCATAGTCTTGCAAACTGGCATTATTCTAAACTCACATGTGTGCATCTCAGATTTGGGACCTCTACAGAATAGTAACGGCCTGTGCCCAGCTGGACATGACATATTCCATGCATAGTGGTGCTCTCTAGTACCTTGGTTTTATTGATTACATTAATTGTTTTTGTTCAGGTTTTAAATGGTAAATTGATCTATGTACGTTATGGGTTCTTTCTCCTGATAAGTTTCACTGCACGGTATCAGCTTTTTCCAAATCATCACATAGGCTAGGTCCCCAAAAGTTCATTTAATTTTTAAATTATTTACAATCTTAAATATATTTGTCAGTAGTGATTAAGTTTTAAAAGAAGTTAGGTGCCCTGGTAGACACACACCGGAAGTGAGAATCCATGCCCCAAGTGGGAAGTGCTCAGCCCAATGGTTCAGCCACTGATGACTCTGCTAAAAGGAAACAACTTGTCTCTCTGCGTGTTGAATGTACGTGTTCATGTATGTGCAAATGTGTATCCATACACATGCATGTATATGTATGTGCATGTGAGGGCCTGAAGTCAGTATTGGGTAGCTATCTCCAACTGTCTCGACCTTCATTTTGGTGGCCAGGCTTCTCCCTGAATCTGGAGCTTACTAATCCAGCTAGCAAGCCCCAGCTCCCTTTCATCTGTCTCCCCAGCTCTGATGACAGCCATGCGCCCTCCTGCATCAGCTTTTCTCAATGAGGTCGGGGATCTAAACTCAGGTCCAGCTTAAATGGAAGTGAGCGAGCTACAGAGCAGACACAGTCTCCAACAAGATCATCAGAAACTTCTGGAACTTCGCAGTATTTGCATTTGTTTATATTCGTGCACTCACACTGATTGTAAGGGATAGTCTGTAAACCGATTTCTCCTGAGAGCCCACAAGGAATGGGCAAAGGGGGGATGCATTTCACTCAAAGGCTGGTAGAGGAGTTGGGATAAAGGAGAAGGGGGGAGAACCAGAGGTGCAAGTGGGAAATGCGTCTCTGTGAGCAGGAAAGGGAAGTAAAGGTCCCTGTGTGAATCCTGGCCCTCTCAGGAAGGATGGAATCTGTTCCCTTCATTAGGACGGTGACCATGAAAACAGACATAACATCAGGTCACCCGAGAGCTCTCACAGGCAAACACGCACTGGCACATCTGTAGAAGCGAAGCGTCTACCTTTGCCGTCTTCCCTCTTAGCATCGATTGCATGCTAGAATCATTTAGAAGAATTAAAAAAAAAAAAATTCCAGGACTGAAGCTGCACCTCACACGAAGGTCACTGGAAAAAATACTAAGCCATGCAGTTGATTCCAGAGAGTAACCGGTTGGAAATCCATGTTCAACACCAACCATTTGCAGGTTTCCTAAACTGAAAAGAAGGTGGTACCACCTCCAGGGAGCCCGGGAGCATTCCAAGCAGAAGGCCCTGTGTTCTGTCTTCCTATTTATGATTAAATTCCTCCTTCCCCAAAGAGTCTGGGTTAGAATTAGTAAATAGATTGGAGCGAAGATCATTATTTACATTATGATTTTATTAGGCGAGATGGGAAATTAAAAAAAAAAATACCCTCAACGATGGTATTCATTAAAGTGGATGACAAAATATCCCCAAACATTTTTACTTACAACTCCAAAGGTCATCTTAGAGATTAATGCTGTCTGCTCTGTGCCAGGCACCGTGTAGAATGTTGAAGTAAAAACATGCACAGCCATAGATCTCAGCCTTAGCAGTGAGCCACGACAGCAGGATCTACCACAGACCGGGCAGGGTGCAGACTGAGCTCCTAGCCAGCAAAAGCTACACACAGGAAGACTGGGTCGCTTGTTTAAAAGCATCACGTTTTAGAGTCACAAATGTTGAGCCCAGAGGAAGAACATTGCTCTGAGGGTGTGGCCTCTGAATTGTGTTTGCTAATTAACATACCCCGAAGGGCTTTTATCAGTTGCCCATCCCTTGGACATGCCTGGTGTGCTCAGAAGTACCTGTAGGAAGGCTGACTGGCTGCCCGCCCGTCTGTGCACACAGCCGCTTCCTCGCCTCATAGGGTAATTGCCACTATTACCTGTTGTTTATTCAATTACTTGGAATTAGTCCTCTGTGATCTGAGTTTTTAGTAGAGGATCGGGAGACACTGCCCTGAGAGAAATCTGGCTGTGTGATTAGTGTGTCCACATTAAGTCTCTCACTTCCCAGTTGCTTTAGGGGCTTAGGAATTGAGAGTCTCGCTGTACTTTAAGTATGTCGTCTTTTTCGGCTTTGACAAGGTTAGCGTCTCTGGTGTCTTCTAGCAAAATCCCCAAGCTTCCTGGAACTTGTGTCATTAACCATGCAGTGGGGTCTGACTAGAAGATGCAGAGCACATTAAGCAGGCAAAACCAGCCAGGTCCTGCAAACACTCTGCATAGAAAACAAGTCACTCTAAACGATTCTGTTAGCGTAGCTGACATCCCATGGCTCTCCTCTGCTCTTTGCTGCAGAGGACTTGAACCATGTGAAGTCTGTACTCCCATTTTCCCTCTGCCCCCCTGCGCGAAGGGCACCACGTACGCTCTGCGAGCAGCCCCGATGCTGCTGGGAGGCACTGATTTCTGCAAAGATCTGTTCCTCTCTCAAGGAGCAGCAGATAGGAGAAAATATGCAAAAGGCAGGTAACAAGTGAAGCAAGCAACTGTCAGGGAAGTCAGTTTCGCGGCCTCAGAGCTGCTTACGAGCCTTGGCTCGTTTGGAGAACAATCTCATGGGCTAAGCACATCCAAACAATGTTGCAAAGGAAATCAAGTCCAGCAGCAGTGTGTGTTGTGATTAGGAGAGCTGGATTTACACACACGAGCACCCATGTCCCGGCCTTAAACCAGCTGTAAACAATTCAGATGTTGCTATTCCACAGTTCTTAAAGGGATTTAACTGCTGAGGGAACAAGGCCTATGGAACAACTATTCAAAAATACTATGTGCAAGTCGTGAAATAAACGCTCCTTAAGTAGCCGGTGTGTTGGTCTTTGCCTGTTAGTTCTGAGCCTCTTTCCTGCTTGATTCCTTGTGAGAGGGAAAAAAATGGGGACCACCTCTGTGAGGTCCTCTGCCCTCAGCCTTTTAGGGCACAGTTCAGCCAGTAGGAAGGCAGCCAGTACAGAGAGATCCAGACTTGAGCTAACTGTTTCAGGTGGGACCTTACCCCTCTTCCCCTGAATGGTTCTTCTTATACAATGGCACTGCTTTCTTTCCCTTAGCCCTTGCCACATGGACCACAGTAACTCTGACCCACTGGCTGGCTGCAAACCCCAAGCTGTCTCTTGCCCCCTCCTGTACTTATTCATCTCTGGGTTGTTTCTGTTGAGTTTCTCGATTCTTCCATAGTGAATGAACTATTTCCTTGGGATGAATTTCTTACTTTTTTAATTGGATTTTTTAATTTACATTTCGAATGTTATCCCCTTTCCTGCTTTCCTGTCCATAGACACCCCCATCCCATTCCCCTTTCCCTGATTCTATGAGGGTGTTCCCCCACCCACCCCTTCCCGCCTCCCCACCCCGACATTCCCCTATACTGGGGCATTGAGCCTTGGCAGGACCAAGGGGATGAATTTCTTACTTTGAGGTATTAGAGTGGTCTTCATAACTTAATCATATTTATTAATTCCCCTATTAACAAACACAAAAGAATTTATGTTCTGGGATGAAACACATATGCATATTCCCCCACATTCACATGATAAAGTCCTAACCCCAGAATTTAGGTCTTTAAAATGATAATTATGCAAAAATGAGGTTATTAGAAGGGACCATAATTCCACTTTAAAGGAAAGGAAACTATAATAATCTCTCTCTCTCTCTCTCTCTCTCTCTCTCTCTCTCTCTCTCTCTCTCTCTCTCTCCACACACACACACACACACACACACACACACACACACACACACACACAAGACTGCAAAACTGCAGAAAGACCCAGACGATGACAGCTGACTTTGGGATAAGGAGTTGGCCATTAGGACAGACTGGCCATTCTGATGCCTTGACCTTGAATTTGGAGCCTCTACCCTCGGAGAATATCAGCTTCTGATGTTTAAGACTCCCCCCTCCCCGCTGTGGCTCACTGATAAAGCCAGTAATTACAATTGCTACAGTCTGAAATTTGGGGTGAGATACCTAATTTTAAGCCTTAGTGTCCTCTAGATAAAATGAGGACACTTATGAAAGTAGACGCCGTGGTGCAGTACAGTGCTTGTTGTGGTTCAGTTCTGGAATATTCCCCCGTAGCCCATGTTGAAGGCTTGGTCTTCAGATCCATGCTGTGGCACAATGGTGGACATCTACAAGGTAAAGCTTACTGGATAGAAGTATGGGGTGCCCTAAAGGGTATACTTGAGCTCTTGGTCTCTTCCTGTTCCTTTCTCTGTCTGCCAGATCCCTTGAGCTGAAAGATCTCTGCCTCAGGCCTGTACTGAGGAATATGTTGAACAACTTGAGACCAAAACTAAGAATACGGTAAGAAAAAGTAGACTTTCTTCCTTGACCGTTAATTTATCACAGGCTGATGGGATGGCTCAGTAGGTAAAGCATGTGGGCAGATGTGGGATCGACTCCCAGAATGCTCTAAGTGGAAGGAGAGACTCAGCTCCCAAAAGTTGTCTTCTGACTGCAACAGGAGCATTGTAGCATGTACCCACGTGTCTGCACATACGCACACGCATGCACGAACACAGACACCTCTCTCTCTCTCTCTCTCTCTCTCATCTCTTAGTCACTTAATCTTTTGTTTTCAGGTACTAAACTACTCATGAAAATATTAACTTTTAAATCACAGATATTATGACTCAACTACAAATTCAATCATCCCCCTGTCTCCCACCATGACTAGACTTATTTGCTGCTTCTCTATAAATCCATCCAAAGGAGGAATTGCACGGTGAGTTTTCTGAAATGCCCCACACCTTCTAAGTCAATTTTGAGCCAGCCAGAAAAAGCTTTCGCACTGACTGCTGCTTGCAACACTTTCCAGGACCCAAATGCAGATCCTTTAGAAGGGTGGCCCCTCAGTGGTCACACTACAGACATAAAGAAAATCGACCATTGTGGTGGTTTGGATATGGCCCCCATAGACTCATGTGTTTGATTGCTTGGCCCATAGGAAGTGGCACTACTAGGAGGTGTGGCCTTATTGGAACAAATGTGGCCTTATCAGAGGAAGTATGTCACCATGGGGGCAGGCTTTGAGGTCTCCTATGTTCAAGCTATGCCCAGGATGACACACAGTCTTCCGCTGCCTTCAGATCAAGATGTAGAACTCTCCGCTCCTCTAGCGCCATGTGTACTTGCTGCCATGCTTCCTGCCAGACAAATGACGAACTAAACCTCTGAAACTGTAAGCCAGGCCCAATTACATGTTTTCTTTGTAAGAGTTGCTGTGGTCACAGGGTCTCATCACAGCAATGAAACCCTAACAACGGCAAGCACCCTCTCTGGAACATTTAAAGTCAGATCGCTCTCCTTGTGCAGTTGCTAACCCAGGACTTGGCATCCAGTGTGGTGCAAGAAGACTAAACACTAATCCAGTCTTTGGGGGATTTAGTCAGTGCTTGGCCTTCAACAAAAGAAATAAATCTCAACGGAGTAACTTGCAATGTTATATATAGAAGGGATGTTTGGGGCACCATTAAGTAGAAATGTTACCTTTTAATCAAGAGATGAGGAAAAGCTGAAGTCAAAGGACCCAGGATGCTTAACTTTCCTTAGCTGAGCTTGGGGAGTATGAGGGGGAAAGTGGCTGACTCTTTACAAAGACGCCTCTTCCATGAAGACCCTGGGCTTTCCACTGACATCCCCAAGCCTGACTCTTACACATGTAGTAATATTTATCACCAAAAATATTTATTACCCAATGGCTTCTGGGTGACTGATCCTGCATGGTAAGCGTAACCAGAAGAGGAAAAGACAAAAGAGGGAGGGGTGAGTAAAATACAGAGAAGCATTCTGGTCTGCTTTACATGTCAAAAGCAGAAATTTAGCAGAGTGGGATTTCTTTTTAACCTCGTAATCATCGGGAGCCATAGAGTAGTAATTCACCCCGTGGACTGGGAAACAGAAGAAATGTCCAGTGTGGTCTCACAATCGCCGGCCTCCTAGCTGCTCTGGAGATGCGACCACACAGGCTTTTGAAGGGCCAGAGGTCTATGCTCACTCTCCAGCCTCGGTGACTGTCTTGACTACTTCTCAGAAAGAGAGACCTAAGGGTGTTATTTCCCTTGCCTCTCTAATCTTCAGTGGTCCTCCAGAATTCATTCTGCCTCCCCATCTTGACAGAACTCTTCGGAGTCCTCAGTGACCCTCACAAGGAAGCCCAGGCTCCTCATGGCATTTCTCTATTTGATTTCAGACTTCGTTAACAATTCCAGATCATTTTTAAAATCATACTTAAGAACCGTGCGGTTCCTGTTACATGAATTTGCTAGGCAAACTTGGTAAAACGAATTAATTAATTAATAGGAAAAATATAAATCTATTTGTCCATTCTATTTGTCATAGTCCCAAAGAGATGGTTTTGTTTAGAGTGCATGTTTCAGATATGCAGATCATTAATAACATTTCAGCTATCAATGGGTTAGTGTTTTGTGTCACGTTTTATTTTTAATAGAGAAGTTCTTACACAGTCTGAAGGGAAGTCACATCTTACATTGTGCGAGCACAAGTCATGTGCCATTCCTCAACCGTGTTGTTCCCTATGAAGTCCTCTCTCATCTCTTAAGCATACAGTTCGTTATATTTGCAGCAATGAAATAACTGTAAAAAAGACAAATGAAACCCAAAGATAATATTAAATTTGAGATAGTAACACAATTGCTTAGATTAGAGACAAAATACTCCAAGAAAAATGTTCAATGTTCTCGTCAACCCTCATGACTTACTGTGCGGTCCATCATTCCAGCATCTTCCTTAAGAACATTGATTGTCCTCCTGTTCATAGACATGGCCAGTCGTTGAAAGGCCACAAGTGTCTTGAGGTAGTTAATGAATCATTCAGTGATTCATAATCAATCCAATTATCATCATGTTATCACAAATCAGATACCAATAAAAATATAAACGGTAGGTGCCCCAGAGACCAGGAGATGACACTGGGCCTCTAGCCCAAGCCCAACACTGATCCAGATTTTTATTTCCTATGTCCATTCAAATCCCCCTATGGTCCTCAAGATCTATGCACCTGTTATTATTTCAAAAACAAGAATATTGAAGCTTAGAAAATACAAATACACCATGTCCGAGGCCGGCCTCCTGGCCTCTAGCCTTGGTGGCCACCTCCCGTCTGGAATTTGGTTTACATGCTGACGTGTGTTCTGCTGACTTCCAGAAAAACTGTAAATGTTTCACTGAGCTTCTCCGGAAGCTTTACGAGCTTTCTCAGTTCCAGTCTCCCCTCTAACTTCACCCTCAACTTTGGATGACACTGTGACACTGTTGGGGGAATGTTCATGGCCAGGGAACAGTGTGGCTTTCTGGTTTATCTGCATTGCTTGATAAATGGTTTAAAATATTGCTTTAATACAAAAATCTAACTCTATCAACACATGTAAAGTGCATATAATTATCTGCAGTAAAATAAAACACTCCCCCCCATTCCCATTTTGACTTAGGCCATATTTGGAGAAGGCTTTTAAATGAGCAGTTGAACACCCAAGCCTTCGAAAGCAACTACAGGGTTTGAGGAACATTTATTTTTTTTTTTTCTTTTTTCTTTTTTTTCGGAGCTGGGGACCGAACCCAGGGCCTTGCACTTCCTAGGCAAGCGCTCTACCACTGAGCTAAATCCCCAACCCCTTTGAGGAACATTTAAAGGCCACGGTTCTGTTTAATATAGAGAAGACTAAAGATGATCCGAAGCTCCATTCCCTGGCTCAGAGAACTGTCTCTCTGTAACGATAAGCCAGATGGTGGTTAAAATGCATTCACATTGAAAAGAACCAGGGCTCCAGGGAGGAGGAACTTCCGGGTTATCTCTGGCGTGTAGGGGTGTAGACTTCCATCCTCCCACTCCAAGGCATACATGGAAGTATTAAGAATCATCCATATAATTACTCATCAGCTGTACTGCCCAAAAAAAAAAAAAAAAATGTCCCATGTATACAAAAAAAAGTAAAACCTGCCTTTTATCCTAGTGCTAAGTCACACAATTCTTCAAGGGAAGCATTGAATGAACAGGGCTCGCTTCAGGCCGGTTTACTACAGAGTAATTAATGTGTATATAGCTTTGTTTCTGTTTTCACACTGAGATTGATTATATTGCATGTTTTAGGCTTGCAATGATCTATTTGATACACAATTCTTTGTGAAAATTCCCTGGACCTAACTTCATACAAGAATTTTGAAATGCTTTTTTATGGGGTTAGTAAAATGGTTCAGGAGATCAGGGTGCTTGCTGCCAAGGCTGATGACCTAAGTTCAATCCCCAAGACCTGCGTAGTGGAAGAAAAGGACTAACTCCCGAACGCCATCCTTGTCTTCTCCATGTGTGCCCTCCTGCCACACCCGGGTATACACATCCACAAACAATACATTTTTAAAAGGCAATTTTAAATGTTTTCTACAAGCAGACTCTTATACCTGCCTGTGACCTTTCCCCCTTGGCCTTGCATCATAAGTATCTTTGCATGACAACACAGGAAGAAAAAACAGATTCTATTCCAAATAAAACAGAGATTGTGACCACTCTTGATACAGCTGCAGATAATTCTGCAGATAATAATTACAGGCACTGGCTGTACTGTACTGTCAGTAAGTGCAAATGTTCAGTGATTGGCTCCATCTATTTTAAGAAAAGACTTTTTGAAGAATGAGAGGCCTCCATTCTAAAGACTTACTGTAGGGAGTCCTGAATAAACTGCTGGGTGAAATTCAAGGCTTGTTTTGTCTTCCTGGCCCATCTATTTTATTCAATAACAAGGTATTAAAATATTAACACATTTTAAAAAAATAAATCAAATTATTGTGGAGAAATACAAAGTGTATGCCTGTACTATGAACTTCATGACAGAATCAAAGACTTGAAAACGCATCCCTAAGTTTGAGTCAGCTGACTCGCTTCTGCTCCCAGGTTTATTTCTGTGGAAATTTTTGAGACGTGCTTGCTTAGAAACTTGAATTAGGAGCTTAGGAGTCTTGAAAGCCTGGGAGGATTTCAGACAAACTGGGGACTAATTATAATGGCTGAACTTGGTTCTTAAAATAGAAGCCAGCCAAGAGCTCTCAAGATGGATTCCCAAAGTTAACTTGAGGACACAGGGAAAGGGCAGGAGGAGGGAGGGCAGGAGTGAAGAAAGCCAGCCTCTGCCTCAGAACAGCTGGAGTTGTCCTCAGTGCAGGGACACAACTCACCTGTAACACCTCAGATGGCGGCACTCTCCTACCCTCACCACCTAGGGGAGGGGAGGTCTTCATTCCTGTGGATCTCTGAGGCTAATGGACTTCCCCCACTAGTGAGCCTGCGGCTAGAAAGCCCAAGTTCAGCTCCAGCCTAAGCCTTCTTCGTGTTTTGCTTGAATGAAAAAATTAAATGTGGTAATGGAAGCACATGTGTCAAGGCAGGAAACTAATGGTTAATGATTGCAGCAGGTGGGAGGAAGGGGGAAAGCCTCTCTCTCAGTCCATGTCACTCAGAATGTTTAGGCCATCAGTAGGAGGCTGTGAGGCTACCCAGAGCCTCAGCCATCTTACCTCTGCAGAAGCCTAGAAGAGTGGTTGTTTCCACGCCTTTGTTCACCACAGTAAGCCTGCCGAGCAGGGTGAATCTTGTTTAAAAAGGAATTATTTTGCCTGTCAGAATACTTTACATAAAACAGCCCTTGCAGTCTGAAAGGATTTGCAAAAAAAAAAATCTAAAAAATCCTACAAAGGGCATTGAAAATAATCTTCTAGCTAAAAACAAAAGAGCTGGTCAGATGACCTCGGGCTTCTGTTTCTTCAAAATATTCTTTGGCGCTTAACAGTCTTTGGCCTCTGCGCCTTTTTTTTCCAACTGTGTTCATTTCTAACCCATCACTCTGGACCAGGTAAATGGATTCAAGAGAGACGAACACGCCATCCATCATATTTTGTGAACCTATGCAGCTGAACGAAATATTATTCAGAATAATTATACTGTCTAGTATGTGCTTAGAATGTGTGTCATTCATTATCATATGCTAATTGTGCATAATTAATGTTAACTATTCATGGACACAAGATCGATTAGTGAGTTGTAAAGTGAAACCTACATGCTAAGACAAGGGAAAGGACTTCCCCTACAGACAAAACATTGCAGACCCTTTATTCTCAAAGGCACATTAAACGGATTATAAATGAATTGACCATTTTGATATGAGAAGTCTACAGTAAATAACATGTATAAAAATGCAGTCGGCCTCCATCTCCTGGGGGAAACAACAGTAACTCTTCCTCATGTGAGAGGCATGGCAAGAACGCTGTTGAAAAGGGCTCAATCAATACATTATCTTCAGGACAAACAAGGGAGCTGTAGATGAGGGCTGGGGGTGGATATTATAGATGAGGGATTCTGTTGTCATAACCGTGTGGAAGCCCGGCAGGATGTGCATCCAATTCATAAAATAAATGGTCAACTTATTATTCAGGCTTAGCTCAAATTTTGGTGAGCTTGGCAAAATTCATCACTGTAAAAACCGTGGACTCAGAGAAAAAGACTGGTGTTTTGTGTAAACAGGAAGCTCTCTCCAGAACTGAATAGAAAACAAGGAGTTAAGTCCCTCATCCCCCAACTTCCATTAACCCTCAGAGTAGGGAAGCCAGTATACATTACCATCCCGGATCTCTTTTCCCCTTGGAGGTACTGAAGCGAAGCCAGAATAAGTATCTTGCTTAATGTGAATGCACAGTTCAATGCAAGGACTGCTAAGAGATCCCTAAACTTTAGCTCTCTGTTAGTCCGAAGTGCCTCCCACGCGGCTTTCCCCAGGCACCCAATTTTAAATAAACTGTGCACTCCTTCACACGCTATCTGTATTCTCAGCCATATGCTCCTGGTTTTATATTTTTAAAAAGAGCCTTGTATGATTCTGTTCCTGCCTGGTGCAATTGCCATTAGTACTGGTGGTCTGATAATTCTGACTCTCCTTCCAGAATAAAACTGCTGTTCCCCACCAGCTTCAAAACTAGCTGTGGTCATGCGAAAGGGCTGAGTCTTCGGTAACAGCATACAATTTACCACACACCAGGACAATAAGACAAAGTCTCCCTAGCCAGGAAGGCTGAGTGACAATAAGGGATGGCCCTTCCTGCGACCGCCTCTGAATCCTGAGGTGGGTGGTGGTAAATTGGGGATCGAATTAAGTCACTGGAGTCTGGGGATTCCTTGTCAATGTAGCATAATGTAATTTAACCTAAACAACAAGAGAAAAATCCAGGCTTCAGCCACAGGATGTTGGAGACACCCCACCCAGTTGACCTAAACTTTTGCACATTCACAGGGAGTTTAACGACGGCTCCTGGTTTACAAAAGTAAGAGATACCCTCACTAGGGAGATACACACGCATTGAAATTATTACAACATAGCGTGAAAATTGCTATAGTTCAGCTGAAATAAAAGGTGTAGTAAGAGTGAGAAAAGCCATGTTTTCCTCCTGGGGATGACATCAGATGTGGAATAGAAAATTGTGTGCAGGACGTTCCACATCTGACAGGACACAAAGGAGGTAGAGAACCAGCCTGTCCACAAACACAAGCCCCTGCGGTGGTGCAGTCCCACAGTGTCCCACACCCCATGCCACTGCCCACATCTTTCCTCATCGCAGTGTCCCACACCCTATGCCACTGCCCACGTTTTTCCTCCTCTGTAAAAGGGTTAACCAAGAAGGGCACTGGTGCCAGGTGCCGGAGTATTCAAGGTTTTCCTCCCATGGTTTTACTCTTAGACTTGGACCTTGACATCAAGTGAGTCAATACACAGAGACACGGTGGTTACTTCTGAGACTTAACCATATCACACTTCCTAAAGAAGGGTAGACATAAAGACTTTTTCTCTTCCCAATCAGTAATTACTTTACGATCGCAATTTAAAATTCCATTGCCTATGCAAAACCACTGAAAATGAACATTGAAATATATCTCCATTTTGAAACCCTTCTTTACTGGCTGGTTTTGTGCGTCAACTTGGCACAAGCTAGAGTCATCGGAGAGGAAGGAGCCGCAGTGGGGGAAATGGTTCCATGAGAAGCATCTGTAGGGCATTTTCTCAGTTGGTGATCCGTGGAGGAGGGCTCAGCCCATTGTGGGTGGTGTCATCCCTGGGCTGGTGGCCCTGGGTTCTGTAAAGTGGGCTGAATAAGCCATAAAGAGCAAGCCAGTGAGCAGCACGGTGGTGGTTTGAATAGGGCCGGCCCACGTAGACTCATGTATTTGAATGCTTGGTCCATAGGAAGTGGACCGTTAGGAGATGTGGCCGTGTTGGAGGAAGTGTGTCACTGTCAAGGTGGGCTTTGAGGTCTTATATACGGTCGAGCTACACTCATTGTGACACATAGTCTCCTTTCGCTACCTGTGGATCAAGATGTAGAACTCTCAGCTCCTCCAGCACCAGGTCTGTCTACAGAATGCCATGTTTCCCACTGTGATAATAATACACTGAAACTCTGAAATTGTAAGTCAGCCCCACTTAAATGTTTTCCTTTGTAAGAGTTGCCCTGGTCATGGTGTCGCTCCATAGCAATGAAATCCTAAGACAGTACTTCTCTGTGGCTTCAGCATCAGCTCCTGTGTCCAGGAATTCCTGTCCTGACTTCCTTCAATAATGAACAGCAATATGGAAATGCAAGCCAAATAAACCCTTTACTCCCCAACTTGCTTTTTGGTCATGGTGTTTTGTCATAGCAATAGAAACCCTAACTAAGACAACTGTCTTTGAATTTTTCTTATTAAGAAATATATAAAGTATAAGGGACTTTAATTCATTATTATAATTTGTGTGTATGCATTGCGCCTGTATACTACAATATACTATCTGTGTACTATACTATACTATCTGTGTACTACCTGAATTAAGTGCTCTCTGAGGGCAGGAAGAGGGCATTGGATACTCCAAAGCTGGGGTTACAGTTTCTGTGTAGGTACTGTTGACAGAACCCAGGTTCTCTGTAAGAGAAGCCATTGCTCCAACCCTCTTTACAATGAACCAAAAGTTGGGGCTTCTCTAACCAGCGGGAAGATTCATCCATCTTTTAGCTGCTGGGGCTTTCCTCCATGACGCCTTCCCGATCACGGATAATTCTTTATCTTTGACCCCTCGGCATGCTGTTTGTGACTCTGCCTTTCATGGTGCCCACCTTTCGCTGCATATGCAACTGCACCAGGCTGCGCTGAGTGAGTGGCTCTGGATGCCTTGCTCCCTTCTGGGCTCCCCAAGCCTCCCGTCACCATTCCTGGGCAGACTCGGCAAGCAGCACACGCTGAACTGAATGGAGGCTGTGAATAAGACACCCAGTAGCTGCAACAGAGAGGGCCTGAGGAGACGAGTAAGGAAGTTTCACAGAACACACTCAACCTCAATGCAAACAGCTGTGCATTTTGCACAAATAAATGAGGGGAAAACACTGAGAGAATCTAGAACAGTGCTGCGACCCCTCAATACAGTCCCTCAGGCTGTGGTGACCCCAACCATAAAATTACGTCATTGCTATTTCATCTTTCTACTGTTATGAATCACAATGTAAATATCTAATAGGTGACCCCAAAAGGGGTTACAACCCACAGGTTGAGAACCAACTCAAATTTCCAATGTTTGCTCCCAGAACATGTCACAAACCTCAGCATCATACACATGGGAAGACGAGCCTTGGTGATATACAGAAAAGAATGTGGTTTGGGTTTTTACTTTTTAATAGAACTCTATTCCCTAAATACTTCTTTAAACAAAAGGCTAATGATGTAGACCAATAGTAAACTGCTTGCCTAAAGTGTCCAATGCCCTTAACTTCCATCCCCAACACTGGAGAAAAAAAAAAAGGCGGGGCCTCATCAGCAAAACACTGATGGAAAGACTGCAGCAAACTAAGGATGGATGCTAATGTGATGCTTTCTTACACAAAGGTGAGTCCTAAACAAGCAGATTTTTTAACTAGTCCAAAGTAATGTCTGGGGTGCCTGCAACCTTCTAAGATCACAAAGGGCTTCAGAGGAGCAATTCTGAAACAGTGCAGCTGCCTGGTGCACACAGGTGCACACGCTCATATTGCATTGTCCTAAGCACGCATTTAGTAAGAGAAGAACCTGAGTGTGACAAATGAGGCACTCGCTCTCTGCCAGCCTGGCTCAGCGACACGCCATCCTGACTCTCTCCTTCATTGCAGCCGTCATAGCCACTGCTGGCACCGAGCAGCTCCAAGAACACCAGAAAGGGCGAGATTTTTGAAAACCATTTCATGTACATTTTGATTGCTCTCAGGTCTAATTCTTTTAGGTCTGACGTTCGGGAGCTGGGCTAATTAGTGGGACTTCTTTATGAGAGTCCTAATCTGTGAAATGTGACTTTCCGGAGCTCCCGAGGGAACGAATATATGGGTGGCCAGGGTTTTGAAGCAAATGTAGCAATCACAGGCAGTTCTCTGTATGAGACTCTGGATATGGCTAAATTAGTGTGGGGTGAGGATGTGGAACGCCTTTCGAGCACTTCTGAATGTGTAATCTGGGAGGGGAGACACCATAGCTCCCCTTCATCCACAGAGGACGTGTCTCGAGGCCTCAGGCGGATGGCTGAAACTAGATCCAACGGAACCCTGGAGGAACGCCTTTCCCATTTAAACTAGGCGCGTGCGCACTACGGCCATCGCTTTGCAATGAAAAGCGCCACAGCAGAGCTGGCACAGACGTCCCTTTCCTTCCTCACAGTTTTACGAATAGGAGATTCATTCTTCCTACAGACCCAGCGAGCTTAGCATGTGATTTTGGTTTTCCTTCTCTTGTATATTTCAATTGCCAGCATACCCACCCTTGTACTTTGGGGACATTAACAGGTAAAATGGGATATTTAAAACCCGTGTCGTGATGCTGTGGTCGTCTGATAACATAGATGCTGATGGTTAATGAACAGGGAGCAGATACAGTGTGGATGTTCAGATTCTGATGGGTCAGATTCTGGGCAGAGGGTGGAGGGTGATGTGAGATCTCACCACGCTACTCAGAATGGCACACAATTCAGAAGTTATTACTTGTTGACTTCTAGAGACTCCCATGTGATGTTTTCTGACCCGGATTGGCCACAGATGACAAATCATAGGAAGTAAAACTGTAAGTAAGCGGCCACAAACAACAAATAAATGTTCTATCTAGAAAGTTCCAAGCTCCTTGAGAATAAAGAAGCCAGGTCTTGGCAGAGGTTCAACAAATATTTGCTAGCTTTCCTGAATTTCAAGTGACTTCTTTCTTCAAGGTTTATTTTGTTTTTAAATTACGTTTATGTGGGGCAGAGTGGAGGTTATCTGCACTTGAGTGCAGGGTCTTCAGGGACCAGAAGAGGGCATTGGATCACCTGGAGCTAGAGTTGACAGGTGGCTGCAATCAGCTTGATTTGGGTGTTAGGAACGATTCTTAGTTCTGCAAGAATAGCATCTACTCTCTCCAGCCCCACAACGAACTTGAAACAGGAAATTTAGTGAATTTAGTCTACTAAAGGTGAGAAGCAATTTAATTTAGATAGGTCTTAAATAATTAAAAAATAAAATAAATCTTTTAGATATGTAGACACACATCCACGCACGTAATTAAAAGCAAACATTTTAAAGGAGGCTGCAGCCTGGAGAGATGGTACAGCAGTTATGAGTCTATGATGCTCTCCCAGAAGAGCCAAGTTTGATCCCCAAAACCCACAAGGGGCAGCTTATAACCACCTCCATCTCCACAGGATTGAACACCCTCGCTTCTGTAGGTATCCACACTCACTTATACCTCCTCCATACACATAGTTAAAAATAAATGGATCTTTTTAAAGAGAAAGGAAAGAAGATGGCTGCAGACACCAAGGAAGCAAGGCGTTCTGTGGAAACCTCCTCGTCAACTGTCTAATTTGGGGACTCTTGGGAACTCAGCCTGACTGATGATCCAGCAGGTAAGAGCACAGGTACAGATGTGTATGGCCTAGGAGTGTAACCCTCCCTGGCTATCAAGCAGAGGAAGCCCCCCCCAGACTACCTTGTGATACACCAGGGTCCTCGATCGAGGACTGAGCGAGGAACTCAAAGACTGCCAAGCCTCTGCACAATCTGCTTTCAGAAGTATACAAGTCATAAAATGTAAACTGAGGACCATTCTAAGCGGTGAAATTTCACATCATGCTGCTCCAACCAGCCCAGGATATAAATCATTTCTTTGTCTACCATATCCACACAGTACATGCTACCTGACCGTTAGATACTTAGTAGCCATCTATGTTACTAGATTGGCCTTGGCGGTCACATCATCAGCGTGGCAATGTTTGTCTTTAATGTTTATGTTACTTAATAACAGGAAAACTTTTAGATATTTAACCAAGTGCTAGAAAGGAATGCAGGTTATTTTCTTTGCTAACTTTGAGAATGGGGGACTTGGTTGCCAAGTTCAAATCAGATGAAACGGAAGGTGGGGGCTGGGGTGGAGAGACCAAGAATGACGGAGTATTAATGAGCTGTTAGTGAGTGCAGCCTTCAGCCCTGAGTAGCACTTGTATGGGTGTGGCCTTGAACCCAGCACTTGCTCTGGGGATTGTCCTTGAGATTATGGGCATCAATAGTTGAAGAGTTAGTCACCCTTATCTCTCAGGTATCTCCTGTGTCAACAGGGTACAGCCTAGCTCAGCCTCAGGCTCTCTGGGCTCTGGGTGGTAAGGCTCTACCCACAATTACAGTTGTCTGTCGCCTAATTGAATATGCAAGGGGCTCAGAGCTGTTAGGGGTGAATTGTAGGGTGTCTCTGTTCCAATGTTGGGAGCTGCTGCAACTTTGTAATTGTGCAGGGTGTTTACAGGAGTCCCAGAGAAGGGTAAGGGGAACAAAGCAAATAAAGAAAGAAATCTCCAGGAACAGGCTGTAGGGCTGGATCCTAAAGGTAGCCGGATGTGCTTACTGAGTGTAAGACAGCGTTGCTAACCCAGCAGGGCCAGCAGTTGGGAGGCTGCTGTTTCTTTGGTGCCTTTAACAAGTCCTGTTGGAAGGAGGACATGTTAACACCTTCTGCAACCCCTGGGTATAAATAACCCTCCCTGTATCTCCGCTGGAGGCTCAAGCCTTCCTTTGAAAAGTCCTCTGCTTCAGGCTGTTTTCCTGTCTTGGCTTTCCTCTATGTGCCCAGGAAGATAACCCCTTCCTCTGCCCTCCCCCTGTATAATTGGGGGAGGAGGGGAAGATGGGGGAGGGCACTTGGCTTCTCTGTATACTCATACTCTGTAGAAAGCCACCTTTGAGCCCACCAATCTCACCCTGTTTCTTGCTCTTTTATTCATTCCTGCTGTTTTTTACGGTCCTTTCTTCCACTAACTTTGTACCTGGAATTTTTGTCTTTTATTCTTCCTAACTTCTAAAATGCTACAATTTTAAAATACAATAACAACAACAATAATAATAACAACAATAACAACAACAATAATATTAGTAATAATAAAAGTGATGATTTTGAATTCTTTCTTCCAGGGCCATTATTCATTTATATATATGTATATATATATATATATGTATATATATATACACACACATATATACATATACATATTATATTCATATATACACATACACATATACATTTGTATATGTGTATACGTATATGTATATATGTATAAAATATGTATATGTATATGTATGTATATGTGTGTATATAGGTATATTTATGTATGTGTATGTGTATATGTATATTTATGTGTGTATGTGTATATGTATATATGTGTGTATATGTATGTATGCAAATATGCATATGCATATGTGTATATATGCATATGTATATATGTGTATATGTATATATATGTATATATGTATATGTGTGTTTATATGTATATGTGTGTTTATATTTATATGTATGTGTATATGTATATGGGTTTTTTTTACTTGCCTCTGCTATCATCTGGATTTAGTCCTACTCAAGTTGGCCCATTCCTCCATGTGTACACTCATGTTCAGAGGAGAAAATGAGGGGTCAGACCCTGCTCAGCAGACCAGTACCTTTGGAATCATCTCTGTCAACCTCGTCTCTCTGTGAGATGGAGGAGATGCATTTCCTCAGACTCCTGGGGGCTGAACGGAGTGTCCCAGTGCACAAACTGAAGCGTATCTCCTAGTGTCCAATCAGCATTGGCTGCAGTCGTTACCATTAGAATATTCATTCAGAGTGCATCCCTGGTGTGTGAGTCTTCCAGGTGCCTTTGTTTTCTCAGAGACTAAGGGCCATGTCTACATTTCTTTATTATTGGCTTAGCATTGCCCATGGGTCCTCATAGTGTCAGGTTAGCCACTTGTGAGCTTGTATGGCTCCTGGGCTGTCACCTCTGTATCTGCAATGGGCACCTAATGGTTAAAAAGACCATTGATTGACTGTATGGAGTTCACCAAAGACAGTAAATACCCTTACTACCCCTAAAGAAAACATCCTTGCCCACCTGCTTTCTTGTTGTTATGACCAGACAAGGTAAAGTAAATGTTCTCAGAGGCCCTAGTTTCTGAATCCAGCCGGGCAGAGGTCTCTGCTCTGCAGAACAGCTGTCCCT
The DNA here is from genome assembly GCF_011064425.1 of Rattus rattus. Lineage (NCBI taxonomy): Eukaryota > Metazoa > Chordata > Mammalia > Rodentia > Muridae > Rattus > Rattus rattus. The sequence continues at coordinate 51,507,865 of NC_046158.1, read as the reverse complement.
TACTCAGAGCTCAACTCTAGGATTGAGTCTGTATTCTCGCTCTGCCCTGGGTATCCTTCTCTGGAGCACAGCCCTAGCTGACTCCTCCAGGCAGATGCAGAAGTAACCACCCAAGAGCCATACAAGCTCACAACTGGCTAACACAGGAGCACCTGCCACTGTGAGGACCCATAGGCAATGCTAAACCAATCAAAAAGAAAAGTAGACACGGCCCTTAGTCTCTGAGAACTTGCCGTCTAAAACTAACCACCAGGACTCTGGCCCCGGGACGCCCATCTGTGCTCTCAGCACTCAAGAAGTTTAGCAAGAGGATCGTGAGTGTGAAGTCAACCCAGTGAGCCGTGGTCACCAGGGGATGTAGTCATCACAGACCTTCCTCGTCTTAGGGTCTTACACGAGTCCGAAATTACAGAGAAGAGTAATGTCCAGTTCACTATGGATACTGTTAGAAGGAGCTGCCTGTAAAGTTCAGTCCCCAGAAGCCCTGCAATGCACTCACCTGCAAGCCCTCTTGCCTTACCCTCATGCAGCTTCTTGTCCTGTGCATGGGACTGGACCATCCCTTCGAGCTAACCCTTTACAGAATATTCACAGATCCAGCTTCCAAAAACCGAAACCTCTTGGCATTAGGAAAAACAACAGAATAACGCTGTTTGTCCTCCACATTTCTCCCAGGTAAATGAGCAGGTCCATTTTACACTCAGGCTAAGTAGCCTCCTGGATGGTCTGGGCTGAAGCGAATTTCATCTGTGCTTTTTCTGAGGAAGTCACCCCAAATAAAGTAGACACATTTGGGCTAAATTTCAAGTTAAAGATTTCCTTATAATTCTCATTTTTGAAATGAGGCAAGTAATTTATGGAGCTAGCATGGGGAGGGGGAAGGAAATAAAAAGACTTTCAGAAAGCCCTTAGCCACAGAGCCGAGCATCCGACCCTGGGATGTCACCTTGTCTACATAATTTGTTGTGTGGTGCCTCCCACAGAATGTGCCAGCCCCCTTTCCACCTGCTAAAAAGGTGATGCTAATTAGATCAGGCAAATTGCTGCTGTCGTTGATTCATTCGAAAATGATTACCCCACGGCAGTGTCCTATTACCCAGCCGGTCCACACTTCCCTTATTAATGTTCTATGGCTGCTGCCAGACGTCAACGTCAGGAGTGGAATCTGAAGTTAGCAGTGCTGGCTGGAGCGTTATGAGAGAGGAAGTCACTCGTAGACCCGGCATCCAAAGCAAGGAGACTCCGCTCTCACCTAGAAATACAGCCCCTTCTTGTGAGTGTGGATCCCTCCTTCAACTCAGAGCCAGGAGGCATCAGAAGGGACACTTAGCACATGCAGTCGTAACAGGGGAAGCCATGGAGCAACATACAGAAAACCGGGTCCCTGTGAAGGTTCTTACACCCCACTGGAAGAGCCAAGAGGCTGACCCAGGGACAGAGAAGCTTGCAGGGGAGCCAATGCATGAAGCCTACTGAAGGGACATTAACCAGCCTGAGCATGGCAAACAGGACTCAGGCAGACCTGGTCCTTTTCCTCTTCTACCTTCCTCAGGACTGTTAGATTGTATTCCCAAAGCTAGCCTTCCTCAGGACTGTTAGATTGTATTCCCAAAGCTAGCCTTCCTCAGGACTGTTAGACTGTATTCCAAAGCTAGTCTTCCTCAGGGCTGTTAGATTGTATTCCCAAAGCTAGCCAACAAGGTCCATTCCCTTATCTGGCCACTTCCTCCTCCTGAGGCTGACTACCAAGGTCCAGCTACCAAAGAATTAAAGTCCAGCAATCAAAAGCCCCCTTTGGCTCATCTAATTAGCACACCTAATTCAAATAGAATACCTCATCCTAACACAGGGTTTCCCCTTGAACCTTAATAAACCACCATTTTCTTATGGACCAAACCTGTCTCTTCTCTATCAAGAGACAGTCCTTTGTCCTTCTGGGAAAATATCTTTCCCCATCCCCCCTCCCTTGTTTCTTCTCCCTTCTCCCTCGTCCTCTACCTCCTGTTCTTTGTCTCTTATTCCCTGTCCTTTGGCCCTTTGGAACAAGTAAATCTCCTTTGTGCTAAGAACTTGGTCGTGGAGTGTCTTGTGCGGAATGCTGGTCCCTTCACCTACCATCTGATGTAAGTAGCATGGACAAAGCTCTGACAATCGTTAAAGAACCCCAAGCAAGAGTGCAGATGGAGATGGAGCCTTGTGGCCCAATTTGAGTGCTGGAGGCAGAACATGACTAACACATCATGGAAATGTAATTTGGCCATAGAGTGTCTTGAATTCAAGCATGAATCAGACTGGATCTTCTACTAAAGCACGATGAGCCAGAGCCTAAGAGCCTCTCAAAAAGGCTGCATATAAAAACCTAGCACCTATAAAGCCAGTCATAGACAGGCATGGAAGGTAATCTTTTTTTTTTTTTTTTTTTTTTTTTTTTTTTTTTTTTTTTTGGTTCTTTTTCGGAGCTGGGGACCGAACCCAGGGCCTTGCGCTTCCCAGGCAAGCGCTCTACCACTGAGCTAAATCCCCAACCCCCCCTTTTTTTTTAAGTGTAATGTTTGATTTATCTTTTAGGGGTGTGTTTCCAGAATCATGGATTCAAGATTAAAACTGGCCCCATTATAATCCAATAACATTGAGACCAAGTTCCTCACACAGCAAATAAAGAACTCATTTTCCCTTTTTGTCTTCTATTAAAATTCCTCTTCCTCCTTGTGAGGCTGTTAATGTGTTGAATCAGAGAGCTTAGCCCACCTCCAAACCTTTAAAATGCAGTTAATTACAAGATAGTCTAATTTAAACCTTACAGCATTCTTGATTCCAGAATGGATGGGAACCAGAAGTATGGTGGCCTGGTTTGTTTGTTTGTTTTTTATTTTGATGTCTTTTTTTTAATTGGCAGAAGGGAGGCAGGCCTGCAGGCCAGGATACCCCAGGGAGAGAACCAGCTGGGGCTGAGGGTACCTAATCCTAACTCTGCCTCCCACAGCTGGAAGAAGAGAACACTGAGGCCTTTGGCAATCTGCAGGAGGGTCCCTGCACTGGACAGCCTCCTATTTAGCTCCCACCTCAAGCCTAGTAGGAAACTAAAAGAAAGTTGCATGAGCAGTTTAGAAGTTCGGACAAAGAGCACCCTGGAGGTTTTATCTTGAGCCTTGTTTAGCTCCTTTAACCCGTGGGGTTCCACATCTGGAGCAAAGGTCACTCCCATAGACAACAGAGCCCTAAAGTGGGAAATAATTTCCCATTCAAACTGTACCAATATTCTTCTTCTTCCTCCTCTTCCTCTTCCTCTTCCTCTTTTCCTTATTCTTCCTCCTCCTCCTCCTCTCCCTCCTCAGTGCTCACTCTACACATGGCATTCTGATGCTGAAAAGGTCTGCACCCTGTTCACATCCTTCCCCAATTTGCACCTCTCAATTGTGCCCATCAAGGAACACAACTCTCCCTTTACCTAGCTCTTTACTTTAGGGTGTCCTCTCTATGCAGCCCCTAGGACAATGTACAGGAGCTGTTTTGACTGAAAAAAAAAAGGCTACAAATAATAGCCATGTCTTTTAAGTTGATCAGTATCCTAGGGCTCTATCTGAAGAAACTTATCTTAAAGTAACAATGAAACTGCTACTTTATTTCCTGCACCTTTCTGTTTTTGAAAAATGTCCTAATTTGGGGGAAAGGGGATGCTTTAATTGCCTAGAGATTAATTTAGCCCCTGAGGATTACAGGACACAAGGTCCTTCATAACAGATGACCATGTAAGAAACCTCTGAGCAGGGAAAGAGGAGGGACCACAGATCAGTAGATGTGTCTGTGGGAGACAGTACCAAACAAAATCTTATAATGAGGTGTTGCAAAGGATTTATTAATGTGATTTCCCTGTTGCTCCTCTGAGTTCATGATTGCCTGTCTAATCAGCAGCATCCTCCTCTCTGTTGGGACAACTGGCTTGGTACAGACAAATGTAAAGAAAAGAGGAAGCGGGGTTGGGATTTAGCTCAGTGGTAGAGCGCTTGCCTAGGAAGCGCAAGGCCCAGGTTCGGTCCCCAGCTCTGAAAAAAAAAAAAAAAAAAAAAAAAAAAAAAAGAAAAGAGGAAGCAAGATGTTCAACACCGGCATTCAATAGGACTTTGTAACAAGATAGCGGTGGTGTGATCCAGGCTATTGCCTTGAGAGGGTTCCCACATCTCTTTATTTCTGCCTTTGACATGAGTGGAACCAAAGCTGGGGAATGCAGGTCACTGAGTTCGTCCTTGTGCGACGAAAATAGGCTTTTCAATGTGGCAGCCAGGCATGAGCTGGGATTTCAGTGGAAGGAGCACATAAACGAGAAGAGTAGAAAAGACACTGTCTCTTGCCTGTAAATTTAAAGAAGGAAGTAGGAAGAATCAGAAAAGTCTGGAAAGGCCTTGGGAAGGAAGGTAGGTGCCCAAGACCCCCGCTGCTTCCATGGAAGCCCTTACAGCCTCCTGGCAACAACCTAGGATGCCACACCAGGGAAGCCATGGCAGCTTGGCAGAGCTGGTGAGAAGTTCCGCTCCCAAGGCCTCGTTGACTTGGTGAGACCAGAGAAGGTACCTAGATGTCGGCCTGTGCCTCCTGCAGAGACACGGCCACTACAGAAAGTCCTTGGGTCTAAAAGGAAAGTAGCTGGATAAAAAGGGAGGGAATCCAGTTAGGTTTGACTTCTGTGTAAATAAAAATATCACATTGCACATAATGTCTGAATATGTCAAAATATGTCATAAAGGCTGCCATCAAGCTTGGGGGCTGTTGTCTGGAGGAGAACTACTACAAAGAGACAGGATCAGTAGGCAGGGTGCCCCAGGCTGTCACCAGACTGGAAACATCACAGACCTCCCTTGCCAAGGCCGGTAAGATGACTATTGACCAGGCAAAGGTAAGTGGGTCCTGAGCGCAGAAAGGCTGAGCCAGTAGATGACTGAGGGACACCTCCCCGTTCTGAGTGCCTACCTCTTTAAATGGCCTGAAGTCATCTGAATCCACCCCATCTAGAAGCCACCGCAGGAGGAAGAGGAGGGACATGGAGGCATGTAGGTTCCCGTAGTTCATCTGTGTGCTACAACAGAAGTACCTGAGCCTGTGTTATTTACAAATAAACAAAATGTCCTTTTGTTTTCCCAGTTCTTTGAGTTTAAAGTCCAAGGTCTCATGGTTACTGACTAGTTGGTGCAATGTCTTACAAGTCCTAGGTGTCTGCTCCAAAACCTGTTCTTTGTTGCTGTACCCACAGGAAGGGTGTTCTGATGTGATTAAAGGGACAGAAGAGTAAGTGGGCTTACAGTCTCCCTACGGCCATTTGTTAGGGCTGCTGACTCCACCCCTGTGCGATTCCCCCTCATGGCTCCACTATAGAAAAGCCCCAGTTCATTCCCACGCTGTCACACTGGGGGTTAAGTTCCAACATGGGTTTTTGGGAGGACTCATACATCCAAACCATAACACAGAAAAAGAGCAATTTATTTGCAAATTATTGTATCACACTAAGCTTTAAATTGGAGACCTTAAAAAAAAAAAAATTTCCCTGACACCCAGAGCAGGTGTTCCTAGGAAAAGAAATCACTTGTGGGGCCAAATTTCAGCTGTGCATTTTCTCTGCACACCTGAGTTTTATTTTAAGCAAAGCCGTGGCTCTGCATCGTGCCCATCTGCAATGGCTTTTGAAAGGGAAAAAAAAGAGAGAGAGATTGAGAATGAGATTACCAATAAAAAATGTCAGCTCATACCTGCCGATGAGGTCACACCTTCCCCTCTGACTCATACCTCCTGAGTCCCAAGAGGCACTTAGACCCTTGCCTCTGACCCTGTGGCTGCTACTGGCAGTTTTCCTCCCCAGCTACCCCATAGCCTCCTGCAAATATCCACACCGTGGCTGCAAAAACCCCCAACATTGGCATGCGACCCAAGAACAGGCTGCTGCAGAGGTCCCCCCATAGCTCGCCAGGGCTGTGGGCACTGAAAGGTCCCTCCAGCCCGCCACATGCAGCCAGCGCGGTATGAGCAGCCTGCAATCCGGGTGCCTTGGACAGGGTCCAACTCTGGACTTCTTCCTCTCAAATAATGAGAACACAATTAGCATGAGCGGGAACGCATTAACATGAAACAGAGGGAAGGGCTGAATATACATTCTTTAGAAATAGTCACTGACATTTGGAATATTTTAAACTTCCCTGCAGGTTTTTAAGTCCTCCCCCACGTAATAGTTCAAACACAGGTGAGCTGCCTAAGCTTTTGCCTGATATGGGAATCCTTGATGCGAGTTCAGGTCAACTGGCCATTCAAGCTCAGCTCAGCGCCCTCCAGCAATATCCAAGGTACCCTCCTTCAAGGGTCCTCTTGCCTCTCGGACCCGGTGCAGATTCATCCCACAAGAGCTAGAAACGGGGGTAGTAGCATCTTCACTGTGTAGGTGCTTGCTGGTTGCAGAGGAAGAAAGATAAGAGCCAGAACTCTAGGGCTAACATTTCTACAAGGTCATACACATGAATCGCCCCGCACCCCTACCCCACCCCCACCCCCACCACCCCCACAGATGCAGCAGCCACCAGCAGAGAGTTCCAGAAGAGAACCCTAGCGGTCCTCTTCCGAACTGGTCTCTAGGCGTTCATCCTCTTCACATGGAGCAGAGAAAGTGGGGGGCGGGGGCCGAGGGTGGGGGAGGCACCGCTCTCGGGTTGGCAGAGGGATTGGAAAGCCACACAGTATCAAATCAAATCCGGGCGGGCTGGAACCTGCCAGCTCTCATTTATGCCTTGGGTCTGTCTTGTCCTCAGGTGTTTGTGTTCTTCTCAGGGAAACAACAGGCTCATTAGAGCGCAAGTGAACAAGTTACTTAATGGGTTCGTAAGTCACGGGTCTTACCAGACAACAGCCATGCAGGCTGCAGATGAGTGAGAATCACTGATGAAGCTTTAAATTGATACACTCACTGAAGCGTGAGCCATCAATACTGACCTTGTTTGCAGCTCCCCGAGCCGGCGAGGGGGCATTCTCAGGAACCTTCGAGTAACAATCTGCACATTTAAGCTGATTAAAAATAAAAATTAAAAAAAAAACCCTGCATTTAATTTAACCAAATAGCTCCATTAAATTGTTTCTGGGTTTCAGAGGATTAAACTTGTATTAGAAGAGGGGTTTTAAACTTCCAGTTATCTAGCCTTTTAAAAAGCCAGTTTGTTCAGATACTCTTCCAAGTACCTCTTTTTAGCATGCAAAAATAGCAGAGGCTCAAGATGGAGTCGGATAAACCCGAAGCACTCTGGGATAACAACCAACATCAATTTACTGCTTGCTGGTTACCAGGCCCTCTGATAGGCACTTTAGTAACCATCATTTTGATAAATTCTCTCCATGACCTTGGGAGGGACAGTGGAGGAAATGAAGGCTGAAAGCAATCCCAGGATCTCAGACTTAATTAAGAAATAAGATTCAAATCCAAGGCCTGAGCTCTTAGCGACTACCCAGTGCTGGTGCCAATGTGGTTACACACATATATAAACCCATGAATTCTTCCTAATTAAGAATGCCTTAGAAGAAATGAAAGTCAAGCCGAGGATTGTTCTTCTGGTCACCTATTAGAAAATGCCTTTCTAGTTCTCCATTTTAGATAGCATTAAAGTCCAAAATCTAACCGGGTAGCTTCCTCTCCCTTGGCCCCCCTTCCCGAGTGTGTTCCTTTCAAGGAGTCACTTTACTCTTCCCAAAGTCAGATTTAGAAAGCCTCAGTTGCCTAGCTACCAGCATCCTGCAGACCCCCTGTTCACAATGAACAGGACTTTTAGTACACTGGGAGAAGCGGAGATCACCGGATAGGAAGTGAATGGGGATTCTATTGGTTGTCTAGTGAGCAGCCATGACGGCTACCCCTTATTTTCAGGTTGAAATTTAAAGTCAAGAGCCCTGCTCCATATCAAAATGCTGGCTGGTGAGTTAGAGGCACCTTAACATGCTCACACACAGCCTCTCTTGCTTAATGTGTCCATCACTTCTCTGGCCCCAGTGTGTGTGTGTGTGTGTGTGTGTGTGTGTGTGTGTGTGTGTGTGTGTGTTTGTGTAGATGTCAAAGGTCAACATTAAGTATCTGCCTCTATCTCTTTACTCTTCGCCTTTAATCTTGTTGTTGTTGTTGTTGTTTTAAGTTTTAGACAGGGTCTCTTGCTAAACCTGGAGCTGACTAATTGACTGGCTGACCAGGAAGTCCCTGGGATCCAGCTATCTGTACCCATAGCTTTCCTCAGCACTCGGGTTTTAGATGCACTCCATACTTGGCATTTTCAAGGATGTTGGGAATCCAGACTCAGGCCCTCATGCTTGCACAGCATGGGTGACCTAGTGAGGTTCCTCTGGTGTTTGATTTTCACATTTAGGAAGTGGGAACATCTGTCTGCTTATTCTAAGCCTCAAAAGTCCCAATGTAATTGTTCTCTCAGCTGTACCTTTAAGAGATTAACTGATTACCATATGAAAAAAGATTTTATATATTGAGAAAAGAATACTAAGAAATTTCTCAACCCGACCATTACTCATTTGCTAATTCACTGATACTATGACATCACCATGCACCAAGTAGTCTATATAATAAAAGCCACAAAAATAAGGGTGAAAAAATTGTTGTCTGTCCTAATATGGTTGAGATATATACATATACATATACATCATATACATATACATCACACACACACACATAAAATTTTGCATTCAATGTAAAGGCTTCTGTCTTAGTTAAGGTCTTATTGCTGTGAACAGATACCATGATCAATATAAGTTTTATAAAGGACAACATTTAATTGGGGCTGGCTTACAGGTTCAGAGTTTCAATCCATTATCATCAAGGCAGGAGCATGGCAGCATCCAGGTAGGCATGGTGCAGGAGGAGCTAGGTTCTACATCTTTACCTGAAGGAAGCCAGGAGCTAAGAGAAGGATCTCCAAGCCCACACCCACAGTGACTCACTTCCTCCAACAAGGCCACACCTTCTAATAGTGCCAAGCATATGCAAACCATCACAGCTTCAAAAAAGGATCTGTAATGTTCTGTGGAGATTCAGAGACATGGATAGATTCAAGGGCGAGAAGACACACAGACCCTTCTTCTGTCCTACCAGCTGCTGATGTTTGAGCAAAGTGAGAACACCTGGTTTACTCTGAGGGACACACCTTTCCCCTTGTCTGTAAAGACTCACGGGACTCCAAAACATGGCTGACCCACACACAGGACCCTCATGGAGTGTGCAATGTGCTTTTCAAAATGCTTTGTGTGCAAAGACTTATATCAAACCATTTTACCGATAAAGAAAAGAATAACATGGAAGAAAAGCTCGCTTACCCAGGTCTCAGGACAAGCAATAGAAAACAGGCATGGGAGCCTGGTTCCTGCATCCATGAACTAACGACTGTACAGCCGAGATACTCCAGAATGCAAGCGAAACCAACACAGGCGCTAGAAGACTTCTGTTCATCCAAGCCACTCCAAAGCTTACTTGTATACCTTGAGTTGAATTGCTGATCCTTCTACTCAGTAACAAACCAGAAAGAACTGTTCTCGGTTCTAGACAAGAGGGCCAACAGTTTTCTCTTTACTGGGCTGACAGTAAATATTTTAGGCGTGGTGGGCCATCTCTGTCACCACAACTCACCTTGGTTCTTGAGACAGGAAAGCACCTATAGTGGATAGGTAAACAAACAGGCATGATTGTGTTCCCCGAAAACTCTATTTACAAAGCCTAAAATTCTAATTTCGTATTATTTTCATGTGCTGAAAAGTACCTGATCCTTTAGAATCTTTTAGCTATTTAGAACGGAAACACCTTTCATGTTGCTATCCCACTAGCATGTGGCCATAATATGCTGGCCCTTGGTTTCGAGTCTAGAACACAGCGTGTCTTTTTAACGAGACTACAGTGACTGGGCCCAGGGCAATGCACCCATCGCTAACACTGCAGGGTGCCTTGTGGGTGTGGGGGAGGGAAGCATATGCAGGTAGGGATTAGGAGACCAGCCCCCAGCCTTACCTTAGGTCATTATTTGCTAACAGCCACCCTGGGACAGTCATTAATCTCCAAATGAGCTTTGGTGTCCCACATGCTTGTCATCACTGGTGTGTTGTGTTTACATGCTTGGAACTTTCGCTAACCCTAAGGACAGTCCTGTGCGCTAGGTATTAACCGATATCCACTCTGCAGGTGACATTTGACGCTAACTAGCGTGGTTACAGGGCTGGTACATGGCAAGGCCAGAATGTGAGCTCATGCGGGTTTCAAATATGGATCTTAACCCCTAAGCCTGGTATGTCCAATCTTCCTTGAAAGATTATGAGAAACTTTTGAGAATTTTTCTTACCCTAATTGGGCAGTTCTCCAATGCAAACTTTGTAGATGATAACACCTTGTCACAATGTTGTAAGATTATACACACTTGCTAGGCCAACATGTGTTCTTTCAAACACCTGAAAAAAGGATTCATACACACACACACACACACACACACACACACACACACACACATACACACACACACCTCTTCATACCTTTGGGTGGGGCTGAAATATGTTATGAGAATAATAGCTAAAATGAAAACAATGCAAAGTCTCCCAGCATGACCATGTGGTATTTATCAGGCATTTATTGCATGTCAGGTCACTTATCTCTCTGACTTACCTTGTTTAAAAATACTTCTAACAATGTTTGAAGGCAAATACTGCTAACCCTCTTTACAGATAAGAAAACTGAGGTTAAAGCTTATACGAGGTTCCAGAAAGCTAAGCAATAGAGGTGAAGTTTGTGCACAGACCCTCTGATCTCAGAGCCCAAACACTAGGTTTGGTGCAATGGTATTCGCTGGCTATACTTGTGTGTGTACCATTAGCATTCTGCACAGCGATGTTCTGGGTTAAATACAGCTTTGACAGCTAGCCTGAGAGACGAAACTCCATTGAAAACTCTTCCCTCCACTGTAAAAGGCATTTGCATCTGAATCAAGATCACAAGTAGATTTTAGAGACAAGCAATTGGTGAGTTGTGCAAACACACACACACACACACACACACACAGGCATGTGCTGATGTGCTATTTGGTTTGCTTGGTGATGTTCATCTGTCTTCCCTGTAAGTGAATGTTAAGAGCATTTATTGCCTTTGGGGGTACAAACTTACTCCCCTTACCTCTCTGAAATTTCTACTCCACTCGCTGCTATGCCACAGAGGCTGTTGGTTAAGTCTCATCAACCACCCCAAAGTTTGTTTCCAAACACACAGGAGGAAGAGTAGTCCATGCTCGCACTATGAGCACACACTGCAGGGTTATTATCTTAAGTTTACTTGAAAGGCAGTTGATCAAGGTCAGTGTGAGGGTGGAAAAGAAGCAGACAGAAGCCAAGGAGTAGCTTCGGAAGCTCTGGAGCAGGACTCCTTGACAAGGACCGCTGGGTGAACTGTGCAGATGCTCAGGGGATTGCCTGTAATAACAACACTCCTTATTAAGCTTGTCTTGTTCATTTGCTTTTGAGGCATGTGCTATATTTATTAGCAATGCTTATGAAGGAATCTCCTCACCGCTGGTGGCGGAGCAACTCTCCCCAGAGTATTTTTGTGTCTAGAGCTCTTAAGAGGGGCGACAATGAGTTTGAAGCAGAGATCGGAGACTGGCGTGCAGTGTGACCTTGCACAAGTCACTTTATCACTGTGCTCCTATATCCACCTCTGCCAAGAAAAAGAAAATAAAAATAACGGTGCTAACAACTTCCGTCTTTCCAACCCTCAAACATAAATCACTGTCTGGGCAGGGCTTTGAGCCTTCGGATTCAATGGCAGGCCTTCCTTACCATCATTAATTAACATTTATTAATAGAAAAAGCAATGCAGACAATGCCGAGGTGATCCAAAAATAGAGATGGGCAAGCCTGTCTCCTCTTATTAGCGACTGTCACAGCAGGCGGTGGAAATGAATCCCCATCCAACACAGGACATTTCCTTCCTACACACTGGTTCATGGGAAATTCATTTTTAAAAAGAAGGGAGAAAATACGTAACTTCTATGCGGAGCATTACTCACTCAAGCTTTCTGAAAAGAGGTATGAAAGGGAAAACTCGCTGTTTTTTTTCTTCCTAATGTAAGAACTGCTGGGTGCACGCTAACCTATAATAAGTAGGGAAACACCTATTGACCGCCATCAGAGCCAAGGTTTAAATATGAAGACTCATTAGTGTTTCTTTTTTTCAATGCATTATCTCCTTTCTCCTTCATTGGGCTATTTTGGCTGAAGCCGTTTGACAGAGCCTTTGGTCTTGTTTGAGAGGTCTTGCTGGCTCTCCGTGCACCTGTGTCCATCCAGACAGCAAACCCGATTGCAAACTCGTCACCAATGAACTGTCAGATCATTACTACGGTTGATGCTGTATAATCTGTCTCGAAATTAGCATCAGTCCGGCCAGGCTGGGCACTCACTTGCCACAGAGGCTAATTCACTCCTTGAATATGCATTCATGGAGATGTGCCTGGCTCCGGAATCCAGGGGGAGTACACGTTAAGAGCAGATTTTCTGAATTAGCATGGTGAGAGGAAAGGGTCCTTCATTTAGACGGCTGTAGATGCTACTCCCTCTTGTTCATTACAAGTGCATTTCATCAGCTTTATGATGTCCACATGTCAATTGAGTGTGAGGATTTTGCACACAAAAGAGCCTCAGGGAAAACGACTCCACCAGCTAATCAGCTGATTATCATACCTCAAATGGGCTGCCGCTCCCAACCTGTATGGGCGAGAGCAGAATTGAAGATTAAGACTGCAAAGGAAGAGGACTCCAGCCAGTTTAGGGAAATCAAAGAGGCGTTTGTTTGTCAGCAAAAGAGAAAGGACAGCTACGGCTCAAGTGAGAGTCTTCGGAAGAGCTGTACCTTTGAAACAAAATGACTAATGTGTTTCTTTTAAAGGGGACTGGTGGGGAAAGGGCGAAAGGTTAATTAGTATATCATTCTCCCGTTTATGCCCAGCTGTGGAGAATCTGTCCCATTTCTGCCCTGGATTTGAAAAACCAGAATTTAAAAAAAACTGTCTCAGGGTTCAAAGGAATACCTTAAAGTAACTGAATTAGTTTCCAACAATAGAATACACACAACTTCCCTGGGCACCTCCTTATAGAGAGCCTTGGATTGTTTGGGAAACCATTGATTAATAACAAGGGTATAATATGAAAAGAGAAGAAAAAATACATCTGCATGGCTCCATAAAACGTGCTGGCAAGGAAACATTATGAAAGTCGTTAATTGAGATCTTGTCATCCGAGTTGTATTCTTTATATCCTTTGGGGAGAGGAAATTAATGGGTGGTCCCCCCTCCCCCCCTTTTTTGTCTGAAATTTACCAAAGTTTTCTCCCAGCTCCCCAGGGTCTTCCTCTAGTCTATCTAAAATGCAGTTAGAGCCGAGGCTGTCTTTTGCTTCACAGCGCGCCTGCCTTATGCTTTCGTCAGAGGAGTCTAACTCACACAGATGCACTATTTAACAATGCCATCCCCTGCTCTCATCAGAAGGGGGAAGGTTGCAGCGCCGAGCCCTGCAGAATAAGGGGGGCAGGTCCCCTGTGATCGGCGAAAGCTGAACATCCGTGCCAGTTTCCATCTGTCATGATAGCCTATCTCGGAACCTTCAATCTGTCAAAAGCTCGCTGCCTGGCTGAAGGCTCCAGGAGATTTGATGCACTAAACACACTTGACAACAGCATTATCACTGCAAGGAGCCAGCAAAATGCCATCAATGTGTTAATTGTAACCGGCTATGTAAAGTGTCACTTCCCATATCATTTAACACCAGCTTCGCCTCTTTTGCAGTTCCTAATTTTCTACACTTTATAAACATATGGATTGCTCTTGTAGCAACAATGTGTTCTTCTTAGCGGAGCTTTAATTTTGCTTGGAAACACTGCACCCAAGCTTCTATCAGGGAAACGGCGCAGAGGGGCTTGGGAGCCTGGAGGTGGGAAAGAGAAAATAAACGGAAGCTTGGGGGAGGGGAGACAGGATTCAAGCCTGTCTCCATCACAGGCAGCTGTGGTGGTTTTTAGACTATGGATTGATTGGTGCTGTGCCCCCCAACCCCCACCCCGGTCCTTTTTTCTCCCCCTGCTAATGGGCAAAATAGTTTCTTTTCTCTCTCAGAGGATGAAAAATGCAGATCCAGGATGTTTGCAGGCAGGGTGTTTCCTTCCATCATAATATGAACAGTTTTGTAATGGTAAACAGGAGAGCAGCACATAAATAAATGAAAAATCCCCCTTGAAGAACCGAATGGGTTTTTAGCACCCAAGTACCTAATATTCAATTTCTGGTACAACCAGGGCCAGGTGTTAAATTTCTCTAGTTACTGTCACTAATGCAAATTAGATTCTTTTTCTGCTCATAAAAAATCAAATCCACATTAGAAATTAGCTATAAAATGTAATGACTTAAATGCTATAGTGTTTTACAAATCTCCCTGCATATCTATGGTAGATAATGCTGTAAAAGAGAGAGAAGATAATAAAATATGGTAGGAAGTTGAGTTATTTAAAGGTCTTTTGTGACTGATTACTGAAAAATGTGATATATTCTTTTGCTCTTCTCTGCCTGTGCCCCGCTTCATTGTGGGAAATGAACACGTTTATGATTCTCTTTTTTTTACAAGCCGAGCAGTAATCAAAATCCATTTTTAAATGATGTTGCAAGAACTGGAAAGAGCATTTACATTATCGGGAGGAAAATACCACCCAGAGAAGTTTACAGTACCTCTGTGACTTTTAATCATTGGTGGTGTAGCCATCCAGAGGGAACTTCGGACCCATTAACTAAGGAGTGCCGTTAGTATGTTAAACTCTTCATTAACAACATCAGCAAACGTACCTAGGGGATTGTCTAGTCTATGTGCATCACCCTACCCCCAGCCCACGCACCAGAATCTCCAAAAGGAAAGAAGAAACTGCCCTTTAAAATGATGACTTTTTAAAAAATTCTACATTACACAGCTGAGTAAAATCGAGCTGGAAGGAGCATAAACGCCATATATTTGTCAAAATTTAAAGTCTTAGCAGACGTTCCCTCCCCTCCACTGGAGAATGCATATTTCACTTTACCTCTGCCAACTACCCAATTTAAGTTCTTAAATTAAAATCATAATGAAACTTTAGGCCCCAGATGAATAGGGAGTTTGTTGCAAAGTAAACAAAGTTAGAATAAAGATGAACAGTTCAGAATTCAGCTAAAAAAAGTTCACCAAGATGCCAACACAAGTTTATCTGGGAAAACACACACACACACACACATACACACACATGCACACACTCATAAACACACACACTCTCAAAGGCATGCGTGCACACACTCAGAAACACACACACACACTCATGGACATGTGTGTGCACATATATGCACACACACTCATAAACACACACACTCATGGGCATGTGTATGAACACATACACACTCTCATGGGCATGTGCGCGCACACACACATGCACACACACTCAGAAACACACACACACACACACACACCAAGGAAAGCAGATTATTCATTAGCACAGCTCCCACAGTGCCCTCGATTGTGCTGTTAGACAAATACTTGAATCATATTTTCAGGGGGAATTCCAACAGTGTTAAGTTGACCACAAAGACCACACCGTTGCCTGCCTCTTGATTCCTGTTCTCCTGCCACTGTGGTATCTTCTAGAGGTGGTCTAAAGAAATCCACATGGACCACAGTCCCCAAAAAGGTGCTCTCTCTACCCTCAGCAAAGAGCAGACCATGCCTTCTTTCTGGGCCACAGCATTTTGCCCATGGCACTGGGAATAGAGGGTGGCAGCCAAGCCCGCGATCTTCCCTCCGGAGAGGAGAACTCCATGTTAAGCTACCTTACAACCTTTTCTGGCTCCTCTGACACAGCAGCATCTGCTCTGCTCCTGAAACAGACTCGATAATTAGCATCTGGTGTTAGAGTGGAAAGACAGGCAAACACACCCAGGTGGCCAGGCTCTTTCTTTTGGGCATGGAACCTTGTATTTTTGAAGACCCGTTCCTTCTGCCTTCATTCCCTGACTCGTTGTACGCGCCTTGCCATTTTTATACATCTCCATGAGTCTCGACTCTACATCAGCCTTTGTCCAGTGTCTTCAGTCACACACCTATGATGAGAACAGGGGATAGAAACTGGAATAGCAGTGTCGGGCAGGGTCCCCCAAGGTGAACTACTTTTCCTTGGCTAAAAAGCAGATGTCCCTTGGCCCTCTGGGCCATTCCATTCTTACAGAGGCCAGAGATGCCAGGAGTATTCAAGCCCAATGTCTTTGGCTCTGTGCTAGCCAGAGGCCATCATGCCGGAAGGAGGGCCTAACACCTTTTCTTTCCTTTAAATAAGCACCCTTTTCTAGAAACTGTATTCGAGGACAGAACTGAAACATTGAAACATTCCAGGCACCTTGTGACTAGACCAACAGGACCAACGAGCTCACCCCTACCCCAAGCTTCCATCCAATAAGCCTTATTAACTTCAAGCCATGACCCTCAGTGGTATCCCTCTCGTGGGGACCCTCCCCTGACATACAGAAACTGCCTTCTTTTCTTTCTCTTAAGCGTCTGTCTGTGAGCAATCTACAATAAAACTTATTTTTAGACTTACCCTCTGTGGCCCATGAGATTTTTTCTTTATGCTTTCTAGATTATAACCCAGAGATGAAGTTTAAGAGGTGACTCAGTGATTAAGAACACACACGGTTCTTACTAAAGAACAGAATTGGATGCCCAACACCCATGTCAGGTGACTCACACCTGGTTAGTTTTTGTCAACTTGCATAAGCCAAAGTATTATGAAAAGAAAAAACTTTTCACTGAGAAAATGCCTCCATCAAACTACCCTGCAGGCAAGTCCATGTGGTTATCTTCTTGATTAATGACTGATGTGGCTGTCAGGGCGTGGCCCACTGTGTATGTGGTGCCATAGATGGTCAGGTGGTCCTGGGTTTAAGAAAGCAGGCTGAGCAAATTATGGGGAGCAAGCCAGTAAGCAGCATTCCTCCATAGTCTCTGCTTCAGTTTCTGCCTCCAGATTTCTCCCTTAGCTCCTGCCTTAGCTTCCCTCAGTTATGGTCTGTCAGTTATCGGCCACGTTGTGAAGCTGTAGGCTGAAAAATAAAATCCTCATTGCTTTCGATCATGGTCTTTATCACGGCAACAGAAAGCAAGTGAAGATGCGGGGGATCCAATATCTCTGGCCTCTTGTATCTGCCCACATGCGCGTAACCATACAAACAATATAATTAATTAAAATTAAAATAAAGCTTACCAAAAACAAACAAACAAACAAAAAACCCAAAGGCCACTGACTCATTGGAGTTTTGTGTGACCCACAGCATCCAGGACTTTGAGTCCTAAAAGTTAAAGCCATTTGTAGTGAGGCTTTCATCAAAATCAAGGACACCTGCTTTTCTTGTGCCATCTCTACCGGTGTCTGATAGAAAAGCACTCTCCTCTCAGCCTCCCTGGTTCTAATGTTGATGCCCCTTTGATCTCTGCATAGATCCACTCATGCTTTCTGCACTGAGAAAATTTCTTTGGTTAGCATTGCCTCCAGACAACTTACCATTTCCTGGCTTGTTCTCGATTTGGGGCTTTCTCCTACACCCTGCATGCAATTTGGCTCCCAGAGAAGGAAAACTGACGCTTCTGTGGTGGGCTCTTCTGTGTTTCACTGCCGGGTTGAGCTTATGACTCAAGCCCGTGGGGTGAGGAGTTTGGGGCTCTGTTTTCTAGGACTGAGTGGTCAGTGTTAGCCAGGGATTTTCTACCTCTTATGTTTGACCCATTTGGAACAACATACTTTAAAAATTTGACATCTGTTCTGGGTTAAACAGCCCCTTTCCTCTCCCCAGTTCCAGAAACCCCTATCTACTTGGATGCCATAAACAAGGCCTTATGAAAAAATAGGGTCTTTGCAGATGTACTCAAGGTAAGGCCATGATAGCTTAGAGCTTGGCCCTACATTTAATATCCTGAAGAGGAAATGGGACACACCCGCATCTATGATCGCCAGAGCACACACTGGAGTTTGGCAGCCATAGAACATGCGCCAGAAACTAAGGAAACACAAAGAAGGATTCTCCCCTAGAGTTTGAAAGAGAAGGCTCTGCTGACACCTTAACCTTGAACTTCAGTCTCAAGAACAAGAACTACTTCTTGCTTAAAGGCATTTCAAGGTGAGGATAATTAATATGCTTACCTCAAGGGTTTCATGAGGATTCAATTACTTATTATATAGAGTGTATCTACAACATTGTTAGCATGCATACCCTCAAGAACTGTCAGCTCCTGTTTTTAAATGAAAAAAAAAATGCATGTTATATAATGAGGGCTCAGTATAAATTATTATTACTGATAATAAAGGTGCCCCAGTTTTGCTGAGGCAACACCGTCATTGAACTCGGATTTGAAGCCAATATCCATAACCTAGAGTCTTACTAATGACTGTGTGCCCTTGGCCAAGCAACTTCTCAGAGTGTCTGTTTTGTGGGGGCAGTTGCGAAGAGTGAGACAAGGAGCTGGCAAACGGAGCATCCCAGCGAACACCTAGCCTGTTCTACCTCAGTGCTCCACAGTTCCTGTGGCCTTTGCTTTTTCAGTTACTGTAGAGAGACTCGGCCCACATCCATACTAAAAAATGTAAGAGCAGAGCTTTGGGGAATAAGGAATGTTTACCCTCAAGTTTTGCTTAAAGAAGAAAAGCAGAAGCAGAAGGAAGAAACAGAAGAAGAAGAGGAGGAGGAGGAGGAGAAGGAGGAAGAGGAGGAAGAGAAGGAGGAGGAGAAGGAGGAGAAGGAGGAGAAGGAAAGAAAGAAAGAAAGAAAGAAAGAAAGAAAGAAAGAAAGAAAGAAAGAAAGAAAGAAAGGAAGGAAGGAAGGAAGGGGAGAGAGAGAGAGAGAGAGAGAGAAGAGGAAGAAGAGGAAGAAGAGGAAGAAGAGGAAGAAAGAGAGGAAGGAAGGAAGGAAGGAAGGAAGGAAGGAAGGGGAGAGAGAGAGAGAGAGAGAGAGAGAGAGAGAGAGAGAGAGAGAAGAGGAAGAAGAGGAAGAAGAGGAAGAAGCTAAGAAAGGCCTTACGGAAAAGTAAACATACACATCTAATGTGCGTGTTTTCTCTGCTTAAAATGACACACTGGGTGGTCCCAACATTGCCTGGCTTCCTTTTGTAGCCTTCAGAGGTTTGAAACCTGGGCTCATAGGGCACTATAATGAGGGTCAAGACAGTGGTCTCTTTCACTGACTTCGTAATCTCTACCCTCTGTAAGACTACCTGCAGACAGTGTCTGCCCACTGCCCCCTTTCTCGTCCTCCTCCCTTCCCCACCTCAGATCTGCTGAGGAATATCAGTGAGACCTGGAGAGGAACTGGAGGAGGACGAGGTAGATAGAGTTCTATTCCTTCTGGTAACTGCTCTAGCTCATATAGCGTACTCAGCAATGCTGAAAGGCCTCTTCTTAACTGAACCTGGTGACAACAACACAAGGCAAGTGAGAGAAGAGGGAGGCTCCACACTTATATTTTCCTGATCTAGCCTTACTGTAAAAGGGCCAGAGCCCTGAAAAAAGCTAAGTATAGCTGTGTGTCCACTACATAAAAAGTCCAAAGCTTCGTTCACAATCCTAGGGGCCAGCAGAAGAGATCTAATGCAACTGGGCAGGCCTTTTGCTGAGCTCACTGGGGCTTCCCCCAAACAAGTGCAGCCAGATGGCAGGTCACCTGGAGCTGCTTAGCCTAGGCTGATCTCATTCCCATGTTTATCTGCAGATGTTGGCTATTGGCTGAAGTAATGAGGGTAACTAACCTAGGCCTGGTCACAGCATGGTAGCTACAGGGCTTCCAAGAGCATCAACAAAACAAAACACTTCCTAATATTTCCCAGGTTTGCATCATGTCTGTTGCTTGTACATTGGCCAAAATAAGCCAGATGGGCAAGCCATGCAGAGGTGACCATCCAAAGGTGTGCAAGGAGGAAGGAAATCGTTTGTGGCCATTTTTACAATCCACTGCAAGTGGTGTCCCTCACTCCTAGTATTTAGTATTGTTCTGAATGGAAATGTTTAAGGAAGCTTCAATTCTTTCATTATTTCAGAAAAATAAAAAGTGAAAATTAAGAACCTCTTCAAAATTAATTAAGGAGTCACCACCTCACAGGAGAAATTTCAGAGGACTGCTTATAAACATGTCTAATTGACAGTAGACACAATTCTCAGTTCTCCTTTCAGATCTTTGGAGAGATTTTGGATGAGATTAATCTCTGGACACATATTTTATTTTACATGACCCATTCAAATGTCTCTATTTCTGCAACTTGACACTCACCAAACACATATTACATACTGAGGTCGGTCCCGATGCTACCGAGAAAGTTCCCTGCCCTTGTGGAATGTAGAGTCTGTTAGGGAGACAGATAATGAGTCTATGTCTCCAATTGTGGAAGTACTGTAAAGGAGTCAGGAGCAGGCGAAGAGTCTTCTCTGAGCTTCAAGCTCTGGACTGAGTCCTCCAGGTGAAGGAGAGAGAGAGAGAGAAGACAAGGCGGAGGCCTGTAAATGGCTACATGGAAGGTTCTCAATCCTGCTAATTGGGTGTTAGATGACCTGGAACTGAAGAATATGCGGGTAAACAGCTGCGTACAACTAAACACAAGACTGCCATCGAGAAGCATCTACTGGAATGGGTGGTTCTTGCTATTTATTGACAAACTAGAAAACATCAGGTTCACAGTGTGCAAGATCTCAGTTGCCCTCCAACCCACCTCCCTCCCAGACGCTCGGCAACCATACCCACGCCTGAAGCTCTAAGACCTTAGGGACTCATAATCCTTAAAACTTTGCATTTTTAAATCTTCCTGAAAAGAGATATGGTTCCCACGTCTCGCTTGTACACAACAGCAACCAGTGGTGGCCACTCTCCTTGCTGTGCCCTGGCTCCAGCTTGCAGTGTCCCCAACACTCTATCCCCTTCCGGCCTGCCACCTCTACATATCTGGGTCTGGGGCGTCTCTATCCTTCCCCCACTTTAACTGTATTGTGATGGTGGACCACACCTAAATGTCATAGAGATGCAAACATATTACCTGCATGTTTCGAAATGCGATCATCATTTTTTTTTAAAGTACAAAATAACCCCAACTAACCAGAGTTCTGGAGGAATAACTTGTTTCACTCCAAGTCAGTTTCAAGGGGAAGATTTGGCATGATGGACACAGATGTTTCATCCATATGACTGGGGGACAGGGTACCAGCACAGGGCTCAGGAGACACTCTACCCAAATTCCTGTCCCCCTCTCTCCTGCACTGTCACTACGGTCCTTACTGAGAATCAGTGGGCAGAATAATGGGACCAACAAGAACCATCGAGAGAGCTCAGGGAGGATACAATGAACTATTTGAGATGGTTCAAAGCAACGGACTAAACTGGCAAGCATCTTCCTCTTCCTCTTCAGCTAAAGAAATAATTTAGTAAGTCAGAATGCGGTACCCGAGGTGTTCAAGTCACACTGCTGATGTCCCTGTGCTTTGGGAGTTACCAGGCCTGAGACCACTACACAAGTACAGGGTCAAAGAAAGGGACAGAGGGGATGCATCATGTCCCCAACTTTGTCACAGCTATCCCTCCAAGCTATTTGCTATAAAACTCAGGTGGGTCCCATGTCCATCAAGAACAAGAGAGCGTCAGGCCGCTGACCTCACCTCCTTGCTTCATAAAGACTCATGAGTAATCTTCCATCGATTCTCCTGCATTGTAAGAACTGAGGCAGAGATTCTAGAAGAACAGACTAGCATTGCTAGCCTAGTAATTAAGGTAGGAGTGGCATTCAAACACAGCCTGGCCAGGATGTGGCAAATCACTGCATTCTTTGTGCGGAAAGTTGTCCCCCAGCCTGCTTCCTCTGCCCTCCCGGGACCTCATCATCTCCACTAAAAGTCAAAGTGGGATTTTGTGCCTTCTCTTCCCGTCTCAGTCCCCCTCCTAATACATACCTGCTTTGAGGGAGCTATGTTTGTCAAAGTGTGCTAATTTATGGCATTATGGGGGAAATGAATCCTCAGCTCTCTCGTCTTTGCCCCTGGAGCAGATTTACTAAGCGCCTCCTCTTTTCCCTCCCTCCTCTCCATTTCTGGGGAGACCATTTGCTAAACAGAACGTGCGCTTTCACCTCCAACCCCTGCAGCACCCGAGGCAGGCAAATTGCCACTTGTCATGCCTTTCTCGAGTATGCTATGCATACAATTGTCTCACAGCTAATAGCTCCTTCTATTGTCCATAATTCATCACTGTCAGCGTTCTCTACCTTCTATCCCCTCCTTACATGTTTCACGAGAAATCCTGCTTCTACTATTGTGGCCCGGGATTTCATTAGCATAAACTGCATGATGTCAAATAAATATACACACTGTACCGCAGCAGAGTATGTGTTCTTTGCACAGAACAGGATGTTACTTTTATTAGTATTTTTTTCCCCTCATTTCCTTACAGTCTTTTCCTTTTTCACTAAGCCATTATGAAGTGGGTACCAAAGGTATCTTGGGTAATTAGCCATTACAGCACTGTCAAAGAGGGTTCCACAGTCAATACAAAGATAATTTGGGCAACGGTGAATGACAGTGCTGTCCAGACTTTTGGGATAATCAAGGACACATCCAGCTGTACGAGACATCTGTCAGACCCGTGAATCATCTCAACTGGCTCGACAATAGCCAGGCAGCCCCAGTGAAGGTAAACACGACAGCAGGCAGTCCACCATCGCAGGCAGCAACACTTGTCCTCACAGAAAAGCCTGCCTGTGTGCAAGAGCAGAGCCCTGTGCAGAATAGGAGTGTGGGGGATGTGGGGGGTGTGGAGAGGTGGGGGTTGGGGGGTGGGAGGTGTGGAGGGTGTGGGGGTGTGGAGGTGGGGGGGTGTGAAGGGGGTGTAGAAAGGTGTGGGGGTGTGGGGTGTGGGAGGGTGGGGTGTGGGGAGGTGTGGGGGGTGTGGAGGGGTGTGGGGGGGTGTGGAGGGGTGTGGAAGGTGTGAAGGGGGTGTGGGGGGGGTGTGGAGGGTGTGGAGGGGTGGGGGTAAAGAGGTGTGGAGGGTGTGGAAGGGTGTGGAAAGGTGTGGGGGTGTGGGAGGTGTGGGGGGGTGTGGAAGGGTGTGGAAAGGTGTGGGGGTGTGGGAGAGGGTGTGGGGGGTGGGGGGTGTGGAGAGGTGGGGGGGGTGGAAGGGGTGTGAAAGGTGTGGGGGGGGTGGAGAGGTGTGGGGGTGTGGAAGGGTGTGGAAAGGTGTGGGGGTGTGGAGAGGTGGAGAGGTGTGGGGGGGGTGCAGAGGTGTGGGGGTGTGCAGGGGTGTGGAAAGGTGTGGAGGGGTGTGGAGGCGTGTGGGGGTGTGCAGGGGTGTGGAAAGGTGTGGAGGGGTGTGGGGGTGTGGGGGATGGGTGTGCACGATGCTTTCATGGTTCAAGAAATAACAAAAATCAAAAGGTTGGGAGAGGGTGTTACCATTACAACCGTCCTGATGTTTGTCCTAACTAAGACTGAAGAGGGTGCTCAGAAACTAGACCTAGATCTACTGGTGGCGATTGGTTTTATGTGGTGTAGGCTATTTCCAAAGCCATCCCGAGTTTTTATGCACCCAAGTTCTATGCCATTAAGTTCTTCCTATTTGTTTAATAAGCTAACACTATTTTTATGGCTTTTATTTGCAAAGTTCCCCAGCAAGTGTGACTAGCAGTTTATGTAGCAGTCTTGGCTACAAATTCTTTAAATGGCGCACACACAAAAAACCCCTCTAAACTGAAGAGGAAAAAGATCCGACAGTCTAAGCAAATTTGGAAGCACCACAGTTGCTCACTATATACTTTTCAAAATGGCTGCCTCTGTGAGCGTCCCGGGTGCTCACGCAAGGCAGATGGAACTCAATTTCAGTCTACAATTGACCACCTGACCAGGAATTTCCTAAAAGGGAGTATATACATGTAACTGCAGCCTGGTCAGGTTTGGCAGGTATTTTCTAGCTGTCCTAAGTGAGTCCTACGTTTTCCAGCTGAAAGCAGGAGCAGGGACATAGATCTGCAGCTCCTACCCCGTGTCTGACAAGAAGCACTTCTTGTCCAAATCACTTTTATGAGTTACTTAAGGCTGTTTGTTCATCCTCAGTTCCTTACTAATCTTCTAAATGTCATGCAAGCAAATGGGAAGAGTTTTGTACCCAGACATTATAGGACCCACAGCAGGGCAGGCAACCACAGGCTCTCATGATGTTGGGAAGCTGGGAAGGAGGTAACTCATTATCTTCACTGTCAATAACCCTGCTTCCTCTGAGGCACTTTTGAAATACAGATTTTCTGTAGTATACTGTAACTTTAATTTTTTTAAACCTTATTTTTAATGATGCTTCTTAAAGGCTTTAACCTTCTTTGTAACCTACCATCCACCAGAGGTAGTGGAGAAGAAAGGATACAAGGATGGGGGTGTGGGGGAGTAGAGCTGTTTAGAAAGGTTCTTTGGAGCAACCCCCATCTGTGCTATGTGGAAATTGGCAGTTCACTTCACAGATTAGCAGGCAGTGGCAGCTCTGTTCACTCGCAGATACCGCATGGATACACCAGCAGTCCAAGTTGGATAGAGTCAGGTTAGCAACAGCGGTTCCATGCCCTAGCAGAGTCAGCGAGGCCTCAGCCTCTCCTCGAGTCAGCAGCTGGGAGCAACAGGGACACCAGGAGAAGTTCTCAGCTGTGCCTCTCTCAGGGAAGCAAACATCAGGGAAGCAAACATCAGCGAAGATGAGAGACCCACACGCGGCGCACAGCTAGCTGTACTAGCAAGCCAAGCTCTGTCCCCATCACTCGGTAGAGTCCTATTTATACCCTCAAACATCATGTGTCCTCCACGTGTCCTGCCTCAGCACAAGTTTTACCTCAGCAGGTGCATTCAATCAGCCCAAGTTCACAGAAGTGGCCAAAAGCTGCAGGACACTACCAGAAGTTTTTTGGTGCTTTTTTTGTCTATGGAGTCTTGACAAATGCAGCTCAACTATGCAGTGTAAGACAGACCAATACATGTGTGTCGTTAGCAAGGAGTCCTTCATCACCTGTCCTTTCAGGTGCTTGCTTTAGCAGAACATTCTCTCTCCTGTGTCTGCTTCAGCTAAATGTTCCTTCACGAGTCTGCCTTAGCCTTTCACCTGTGTCCACTTTAACAAAATGTTCCTTTATGTGTTTGCCCCAGCAAAACACCATCCAACCGACTTTCCAAAGAGCTCTTAAGTTTCCACTCCAGTATACACTGCACCATTTAAAGTACACAACTCAATGGACTGGCCATGGTTAGACCCATGTAGCCACCATGACTAATCAAGGCAGTGGACACATTCATTCCTCACTCCACTCCCTTTTAAACCTATTTATAAACTTCTCCTCCTGTCAAGTCTCCCCCCACGCAGCCTTTCCAGTACTTCCTGGCTGTGGATTAGCTTGCCTTTCTAGGGTTTTATATGACTAGATGCACATACTCATTTTGTGCGTGCCCGGTTCCTTCTTTCCCCCAACACCATTTTGATAGACGTCCTTGTTTTTCATCTTTTAGTAATGCATTCCTTTTTATTAGCAACTAGCAACTCTTTATATGTGTGTGTGTACCACAGTTTACCCAATGCAGCCATCCATGTTCTCTTTTCGGTTGCTCACTGTTGCAAACGAAACCGCTGTGACCGCCGATACATGAGTGTGAACGAGCATGTTTTTGTTGGATGAACACTTGACGTGTGTGTACAATGGCTGGATTACACTGTCACACTTTCCCAGCTGGATTTTTTTTTTTACATCCCCACCACCAACAGTGTCTGGCAGCTCCACATTGTACTGTATGTGACCATTTTAGCCATTTCCATAGGTCTGTAGTGATGTCTCACTGCGGCCAGAACCTACATGTCCCCAATAGTCAGCTCTTTCCATGTCCCTGTTTGCCATCAGTGTGTCTTTTTTGGTGACATTTCTGTCCAAATGTCTTGTCCATTTTTCTGTCTGTATGCCATCATCACACTGTTTTTATTTATGGAATTTTGCACGAGTGACAATAAAAGGCAACACCGGTTCTCAGTTGTGTATTCCTCTTTTGAAATTTATTTGATCGTCCAAGGTCATTTCCATGTGAATGCTAGACTTGCCTTGTCACACGAAATAAGCTGCTCTTTTGATTGTGGCTGTAAAGAACTCACACTTTAGTACTATTATCTCCTAA
This sequence comes from Rattus rattus, assembly GCF_011064425.1. Classification (NCBI taxonomy): domain Eukaryota; kingdom Metazoa; phylum Chordata; class Mammalia; order Rodentia; family Muridae; genus Rattus; species Rattus rattus. Next base: position 51,481,608 of record NC_046158.1, on the reverse strand, counting down.
TACACGAGTAAGGCATATCTGTGCACCGGAGTTAAAGGAGTGCACATGCATGACTACCCAGCCTTTTGTGTGTGTGCTGGGGATTTGAGCTTGGGTCCCTGTGTGTCCTGCAAGTACTCTTACCCACTGAGCTTCCCATCTGCCCCTACCTCTGCCTTTCTTTAGTCATTATCTCATTCAGGTGCATTTTGTAGTTTCCAATACACACAGTCTGTAAGTACGTTACAGTTTCAATTCCACTAAATATGTCACTTATTTTTCTTTTCAAAACATCAAATTATTGTTATGACTTTTAAAAAAATTCTTAACATTTTAGTGCATAAAAATACAATTTCTTTCATATATTGATCTTGTATCCAGCAATTTTACTAAATTCACGTTTCAGTTCTAATAGCTTTAGTCCATTAGAATTTATACCCAATTACATTGTAAATAAAGACAACTGTTGCTCTTCATTTCAACTTAGATGACTTTTTATTTATTTTTTTCTTGTCTGGTTACACTAAGACAGTTACTATAAGACTGAATAGAAATTTCAAGGGCAGAGACTTCTAGCTTTCTTTCTGATATGAAGCAGATACATAAGCCTTCCTTACAATAGATAATAGTAAGCAAGTTTTTCTCCCATCCTAGATAGCTTAGGATCTTTATGAGGAAAGAAGATTGTCCCTATGAGATGATGTTTATTATTTAATATGTGTATTTGTGTGTATATATCTTCATGCTTGTGCACATGTGTGCATGTACATGTGGAAGCTAATAACAGATATTTTCTTTAATAACATCACTTTCTTTTTTTAAGGCAGGATCTCACTGGGTAACCTGGCCAGTCATGAACTCACCAGTCTGGCCTTGACCTCATAAAGATCCAGCTACCTCTTGCCTCCAAGTACTGGGGTTAAAGGCACATGCTATCAACAACCTGACCTCCACATTATTTTTGAGACACTGTTTCTAGATAAATATGGAGTTTTGTCAGTTGATATAGACTGACTAGCAAGCCCTAGGAATCCTTCTGTCTCCCACTCCCAGTGCTGAGAATACAGGAGCAGGAGCTCAGGCCTGCATTTGTCCAGGAAGGCTGGGATCAGAGGTGTAAGTCCTTACGCTTATACAACAATATACATCTCATTCTTAGATGACAATATCTTCTTATGCTTACACAGCAATATACTTATGGTCATACAACAGCAGTGGATTTACTCAGGCAGGCCCAGAGATGATTTTTAAGTTCTATTTGGATGTTGTATGGTTTATCTTCTAATCTGCTAATATGGTAATAGGTTTTGTAAAGGTGAATCAACCTTACATTACTCAAACAAACTCCAAACGATCATGGTACATTATCATACATGTATATGTATGTATATATGTGATGTGTATATGTATATGTGCGTGTGTGTGTTTGATGTATGTGTATGTGTGTTTGTGTATATATATGTATATATTTGTGTACGTATGCATATATATTTAACTTTCTGAAATCTCACAGCCATGTTTATGAAGAATATGGTTTCATGCATTTTCCTTTCTACACAGTATGTTTGGTTTTGCTGTCTGAAAAGTGTTGTCTATAATTTTTCAGAAGAATTAGTCTTATTTCTTTAAACTTTTGTAACTATCTTGCTGAGATATGATTCACATTCTGTACAAACCACCTGTTCAAAGAATATTACTTCATAACATTTGATGAAATCACTACAAAGGCTCACTCTGTTTCTTCCATCCCGGTCCATCCTGGCATAGTTCTAGTTGACAATTTTTATTGTTGCAGGTTATGTGTGTGTCTGTTTGTCTCTGTATGTGTTTGTATATGTATGTATATGTGTGTGTATGTATGTGTGTATATGTATGTGTGTATGTATGTGTGTGTATATATGTCTCTGTATGTGTTTGTATTTGTGTTTGTGTCTTGCTTTTGCCATGTGGTTCTTTTTTTTGGGTTTTTGTTTGAGATGATGTCTCCTTCTGTGCTTTTGGCTGGCCTGGTAATCTTCCTGCCTCAGACTCCTGGGTGCTGGAATTATATTCCAGTAGCACCACTCATGGTTATACTCATGGTTATAATATCTTCCTGACCCTTCACCATCTCAGCTCCAATTTTTTTTCTTGTACCATAGTCTGATAAGTTGTCTGTACTATGTAAAATCTCCAAGAGACAAGTTCCTTCTTCAGACTCCTCAAGAAATTCCAATTCTTTAGAAAGTATTATTTCAATACACCAATGGATTATATGTGGGGAAACAGCCTTTGAAGGTATAATCATGTGAAGACTTTTCCAGTGAGACCATCCTGGATTATCTAATAGTCTCTCTCTCTCTCTCTCTCTCTCTCTCTCTCTCTCTCTCTCTCTCTCTCTGCATGTGTGTGTGTATGTGTGTGTGTGTGTGCATGTGTGTGTGCCTGCATGCTAGCATGTATATGTGTCTGTCTCTCTTTGAGTATGTGCATGCGCATGTGTGTTTGTTGTGTGTAATGTGCATACACGTGAATGTTTGGTATATAAGCCTGTATGTGTGCCTATATTTGTGCCTTGTGTGTATGTCTGTGTGTATAACTGTATGTGTGCCTGTGTGTATGTCTGTGTGTGTGTCTATAAATGAGACTGTGTGTGTGCCTGTGTGTGCCTGTATGTGAGACTGTATGTGTGCCTGTATGTATGCTTCTGTGTGCCTGTATATGTGTGCCTGTATGTATGGGCACCTGTGTGTGTGCCTTGTGTGTGCCTCTATGGGTGCCTGTGTGTATACCTGTGTATATGCCTCTGTGTATGCCTGTGTGTGTTCCTGTGTATAAGACTGTGTATGATTCTGTGTGTGCCTGTGTGTGAGGCTGTGTATGTGCCTCTGTGTGTGAGACTTGTGTGTGTGTGTGTGTGTGTATACCTGTGTGTGAGACTGTGTGTGTGTGTGTGTGTGTATACCTGTGTGTGAGACTGTGTGTGAGACTGTGTGTGTGTGTGTGTGTGTGTGTGTGTGTGTGTGTGTGAGTGAGTGTGCCTGTGCATGTGCCTGTGGAGACCAGATGAGAATAACATGTGTCTTCCTCTATCTTTTTTTCTTATTTTTATTTTGAAACATCCTCTCACTGGGTCTTAATCTCACCATTTCAGTCTGTCTGTCTGGCCTATGAGCTCTCAGGGTCTAGCTATCTCTATCCCACAATGCTGAGGTTGCAGGCATGTGGGGAAATTCCCAGCTTTTACAAGGGTGCCAGGGATTTGAACTTGGGTCTTCTTGCTTCCATATCAAGTGTTCTTACATACTGAGCCATCTCCTACCAAGTGATGCAGGGGCACTTGACACAGATTAGAAGAAAGGGTAACATGATCCCAACACAGAGGAATGGGAACACTGGGGGAGACACAAGAAGCTGGAAGGAGCAAGAACAGCCTTTCCTATAGCCCCACCCCAGCCCACCCCCACCGTGACTTAAGACTTCAGGCTATAGAACTATGAGCGAACACATTCCTACTGTTTAGGCCGTGACTAGTTAAACCAATCAGTCAGTTAGTAAACACGAGTCGTCTACGTGTCTTTTCACTTACTGAGAAACTGGGACCAACAGAGACGAGGCATGATCTCTGCTATACCCAGGAAGCAAAATAAAGAAGCAAGATTCAAGGCCAGCTCACGCTCCTTTCAAACTCAGCTTGTCTGTAGGACCTTTTAGCACAAACACCAGAGCCCAAACTATCTAGTGAGTCACAAATATAATTCTTCAAGAACAAAAACAACAACAACAACAACAAAAACCAAAAACCAAAAACAAAAAACAAAAAAAACCCAAGGCTTCATGCTTAAACACACAGAAACCCCTTCTACCAACACTTCCTGGTTTTAGTACATTAGTGATGATGAATGTTGTCTGCCCCTTTTGGATGGGCCCTTATCATGTCTCCCTGACCACAAAAGAGTAGAAACCAAGTCGTGTCTAACAGTTGTCTACACTGCCAAGCCATTTGCCCACAGCTTACTCTAGAATGAAAACGAGTACGGTAGGTCAGCAAGACAGTCAGAAAAACCAAGCACACTTTAGAAATGCAATTAAAACACAACCATCTTAAGAGTGTGGGATAACAAGATTCAGAGAAATGGTGTCTGCCTTCCACATTCATTGGTCATTCATTCTTTTTTTCTACTGCTTGGAGAGTAGAGTTCTGAACAAGAGAGCCCAAGCTGCCGCTCAGGGAATGAGCTTCTGAGGCAGAGGTGCGTGAGGCTGGGACAGGATGAAGCTCTGTGGGCAGTGGGAGGGAGCAGGGTGCAGTCAGGGCTCATTATGGACGTTAGGAGACGATAGAGAACTGGGCGTCGTGTGGCAAAATGTAGGAATCCTCTCCTTAGATTCAACAATTCACTCTCAGCCGAAGCACAGGATTCCAACTCATTGCCTGGTGCTCTTCAGCCTTGGAAGTCAAACAACCTTTTCACAGGAGTTACCTAAGACCATGAGAAATACCAGAGAGTCACACTGCTATCCATAACAGTAGCAAAACGACAGTTGTGAAGCAGCAGCGAAGATCATTTTCGGTTGGGGTCACCTCAACAGGAGGAGTTGTATTAAAGGCTTGTGGCGTTAGGGAGTTGAGAACCACTGGTCTAGAGTGTGTTCTGTTACAGGCTATGAGTCGTAGAAAGGTACAGATATACGTAAAGGGCACCTCAATCAGAGACTCATGCTACTGTGAAGATGGATCGGAAACTGTGTACCCTTGCTAGCCACCTCATCCCCGGCAGCCACCATTTCATTTCCTGCTCCCACTACACAGTCAGTGCTCAGAGAGCGAGCAAAGTTTCATAGGAAAAGCTCGTGTGTTTCAGGACTAGCTGTACACATCTATGTTCCGCCTTCATGGTTCACATAGCTCAGCCTATTGCTATTTGCGGGGTTCAGACTCCTGGGTGAATGTTCCCCCTAGAAGAACCTCCCAGAGTACAAGGCAAGGAGCAGAGGCTAAGTTGAAGTTGTAAGGAGACAGGCTTCCACAGCACAGGGGCACGCAGGTCTGATGCCACCAGGCAGAGGAGGGAAAGTGGAGCAGTGAGACACCTGTGTCCTTTTAAAAGAATGAACTTGACTTGAACTCCCCAGCAGGAGTTCTATCCCGGTTTTCACGTGTCCTTGGGAGCTTGGCAGAAAGCTCCAGTTATGCATACATCGTTTCCCATCTTCACATCTCTCAATGGCTGCAGCAACTCAGCTGAAAACAACCCCAACTGAGAAGGCACTCTCAGTCACAGATGCCAGGACTCTAAAAGTCACAGCCGCCACAGGCTGAGGAATTCCCTTTCTAACCCGGGGAAGAGATATCCAGAGTGAAGGTTCATGGGCCACTTCTGTGTTAAACAGAGCTTCCCAAGATCCTTTTCTGCAGAGTCACAAGTGGTCTCTACACCCATCCAGAGCAATTACTGAGACTTATCTCAGCCACTGCAGGGCCATACAGGGTACCACCAAGATAACGCATGCGTCTTGGCAATATCAGCTACAAATCAGAGACAGGGGGGTGAGACTGTTTTGAGGCACCTTCAGAAGTACATTAAAGGGTTCCCTGAGAGTCAGGGACAATAGTTAACGCTAACTGAATAGGATAACAAACAAGCCTGCTTAGCAATGGAAATCAGAAGCCCCAAATGGCTCGGACTGAGAAAAGTTAAATCCGGCAGTAAGAGGAGACAGCAAGAAAGGAAGAAAGACATGAGTTCAATTCCCAGACAGGCTATTTGATTAGCTTCTTTTTTTTTTCGGAGCTGGGGACCGAACCCAGGGCCTTGCACTTGCTAGGCAAACGCTCTACCACTGAGCTAAATCCCCAACCCCTTGATTAGCTTCTTGATTTGAAGTCTGAATGTAACTTCTCTAAGCCTCAGTTTTCCATGTTAGCAGTTCTTCCCCCCACAGGATTCTTAGAGATGAAAATTACTGAGGAGTCCCAATGCAGGGCCCCATGTTCATGGTGAGCACTGAGACCCTAGAAACCTTGCAGCATGCTATGCTAGGACGGGTGCAGGTCCTCGGGAGCATGGAAGACAGAGAAGGAAGCCAGTGAGACGAAGAGTAAGGCAGCAAGACATAGCTTAAGTTCTAGGGATAACTGCACCCCAGTATAATTCTAGAATTCCACTCTAACTCTGTAATTTATTTAAGTCTTCATTAGGGCTTTAGAATGTTTTGGGTTGGGTTTTTTAATTCCCATACTTGCACTTCAGTTCAGACTTAACTGGTTTGAGGGAGGCCAAAGTCTGTGTTGTTGTTGTTGTTGTTGCTGCTGCTGCTGTTGCTGCTTTTTAACTTTTCCAAGTATTGTCCATGTCAAACCAAATTTGAGGGAAACTGGCTATGGATAACCTACATCTGAATGGTTCAGAATTCACGCCAAGGTCTGGAAGCAATGGGGAGGCAAAAAAAAAAAAAAAAAAAAAAGGAAAGTCTAGAATGGTTCTTGTGGGCATGGTCTGACTCAGTGGAAGGGTGAGGGTTACCCGCCCCCCTTCCCATGAGTGTCACGGCCAAGGATGGAAGCCACCGGTCCATCAGCCACAGCACTGGGAACACCGAGTTGAATATAAGGCCACCCTGGAACTTGCCAGTGGGGGGACAAGCATACACAGACAGTGGCAGGACTTGTCAGAAGACTTTTTAGGACACTGTGCGCTGGGAGCCATTGATGCTCAGAGACCTTCCTGGGGAACAGGAGGACCGTGGGTCACTGAGGGGAATATACTGAGCCATATGCAAACTGAGAGTAGGGAACAAGATCTAGCCATTGTCCTATGAGATGGTGGTGGCAATGAGAAGAAGGAGCATGGAGTACATGCGAGATGCACAGAGAGAAGCGTTTGTCCGGTGACCGGATCACTCCACAGTAAAGGCGATTACCACAGAGACTGACAGCCTGAGTTTGATGCCTGGGACCCTCCTGGTAGAAAGGGCACTGACTCCTACAGCTTGCCTCTAAGCCACAAACACACACACACACACACACACACACACACACACACACACACACACACACACAATGTAATTTTTTAAACATCTTTTTTTTTTTTTTTTAAAGAAAGCAACAATTGAGGTTGGGGATTTAGCTCAGTGGTAGAGCGTTTGCCTAGCAAGTGCAAGGTCCTGGGTTCGGTCCCCAGCTCCAAAAAAAAGAAAAGAAAAAAAAAAAGCAACAGTTGTTGAATGCTGTTGGGCCATTTTGCAAGCTCTGTATTTTCTCTGGCCTCTCGGGCTAGCTTGTGAACCCAGTGCTATTAGGAGTCCATCCCTGGACTAGAAGCACACAGCCATTCTTCACTGCAGATCTAAGGCCTATGGGGTGCCTTCTGACAAGCAGAAAAGCTCACTAGAATTTGAGGAACCTTTCCCCCTTTTTAATTGCCTCTGTGCCCTTAGCTTCTCTCACAGACTTTGCTTTCCAGGCTCCACTAACCACTGATTTGCCAGGCCACTCTGTCCCCTTTCACCTCACCTCCCTTCCAGAATGGACTGTTTCAAGTGGGGAGTTATAGGGATCAGCAAATTGGAATTTGCATAACTTCTGGAAAGAGCCCTTAAGTTGAGCCAAGGCTTCCGGAGAGTAATGTATCTTTATTACACGGCTCAGACCCTGAGGTGCTGCATCAGGCCAGGAAAGTGGTTTGGTTGTATTCCATTTTGCTTGACACTTTCTGTGGGGCCTGCAGTTGCTTGAGCCTTTCCTCTGTGTTCTCCAAGCACCTAACTCTCATACATGAGTGGACAAGAAGAGACAGGCTAACATCCTGAAAGTCATCTCAGTATGTTGGTTTAATGCATATATATATATATATCCCACACACACATTTATCACTATCATCACATGCTATAAATGCACACCTCTAAGTATATGTATACACACATATGAATAAATATATATTGCACACTTACGAAAAAGTATTAGCTATTGCTAGTGGCATTGTTTCACAAGCCCTGTCTAATCGCAGTCCTGAATTATCTATCCTCTGTGGCAAGCTTTAAACCCTCTCAATGTAGTAAATATTTACATCAAAAATTCAGCCTAATTTAAATCAAGTCCAAAGCTAGCTAATATTTCCTTGTCAGAATCCACTTTGATTGTTATTGACTTGTGTGTCTGCAAAGTGCCAGGCAACAGGAGAGGCCTCAGTATGTTTCACCGCTGACCAGCCATTGGTTGGTTGGTTTCCGGCTCACCCTTGGCTCGCTAACAGAGTCTCTTTAGCTCTTCTACTGATGGTGCCACCTCCCGCCCCACAGAAATCCCTTCTCATGTAATAAAATGAATTATCAATAAAAACAAATTGGCAATCATAGGCAATTAAAAAATCAATTATTCAAAAGAACTTAGTATTAGAAGACAATTTGAACTTTACTTAGCAGTGAAGGAAAAATAAAAATATTTTATTTTTTATACATGCTCATGTACTCAGGCATGTACCCATGTGTTGTGTCAGATCAAATCAGAACATTCAAAGAGAAATTTATGCCCAGGGTTTGACTGGCAATATATCCCTCTGCACTGCTCTCTAACGAGTTCTATTTCCTCATTGTTGTCTAGACTCTGGCTTTTTCTGTTTCAGTATAAGTCTGAAAATTCTTACTTTTCTTTTGGTCTTTGAGTCACTAGAAACAACTAAGACCAAGCACAGGAGGAGTCAGGCTGTGGGTAGAGATTGCTATCTTGATGAGAGATGATAAAGTTTTCCAGGATGTGTGAAATCCAGCAATCAGTTTATGATTCTCGTCAATAACTCTTCCTCATGCATCATTGTCTTAGTTACTTCCCTGTGGCTTTGATTAAACACCATGATGGAAGGAAGGGTAGGCTTTACTTGGACTTACGAGTCCAGAGAATTAACATAGTAGAACCAATCTAAGCTTATCTGTGGCTACCTTACAAGTAAATGAGACTCAGAGTATGGTTATTTTATTTGGCTTTGACAGTTACTGGGGGTAGACCCTTACCTAACTCTTCTTCTTCCTTTTTTTTTTTCCGGAGCTGGGGACCAAACCCAGGGTCTTGCACTTGCTAGGCAAGCACTCTACCACTGAGCCAAATCCCCAACCCCTAACCTAACTCTTCTAACTGCCAACCTGGCTACCTCCCCAGAGGTGTACCCCAGATACTTGCTGTTTCTCCTGGCCACTTGCTCATGGTCCATCTCCTCTCATAGAGGCTTCCTCTTCTCCTCTTGGTCTTCCTCCTTCTCCTGGTCTTTCCTCACTCCTGTCTCTTGTCTATCCCCAACCAGGTAATTCGAAATCCCTCTACTAATTGGCTGCAGCCATTTTTATTTAACCAATAATTTTAGATCAAGGAACCAGGTTTGTACCACAAAAGTTTGTAAACGTGAGAAGTCACTCATAGGCCTAGACCTTCAGGTACAGATTTTAGCATTACCGTGCATAGCAACAGATCAAACCTCCACAAATTAGATCCATAATGGTGGGAAGAGAGTGGCAGCAAACCTCACTCATGTGGTGGTGGGGACAGAAAGCCGAGAAGAAACTGGAAGTGGCGTAGGGTCCTTAAACTCTCAAAGCCCACCTCTAGTGACACAGTTCCTTCATCAAGACCACAGCTCCTAAACCTCCCCAAATAGCACCAAAGACTAGGGACCAAGTATCCAAACGTCTGAGCCTATATGGAAAGCATCCTTATTCTAACTACTACAACCCTCACTAATCATGTTCTGTGAGGAGAGTATAAGATTGAACCCTAACTTAAGCCACTGGTTAAGAGAAACCAAATACAGGTCTTCTCTAAGGTGGGAGAGTAACAAGCATTATGAAAACCAGAGACACAGCAAGTGAGCTTTGCACATCACAAGGGAGCCGTGCAAATAAAGATTAACAGGATTTAGAAATACATGATGATAAAACCTCCCTTTCATCTGAATTCTAAAGCTGTTGTGATCTATCTATCTATCTATCTATCTATCTATCTATCTATCTATCTATCTATCTTAGTTCTTTTGGTCTTTCAAGATAGGCTTTCTCTACGTAGCCCTGGCTATACTAGAACTGGTTCTGAAGACCAGGCTGGCCTTGAACTCAGAGATTGCTTGCCTCTGCTCCTAAGTTCTGGGATTAAAGCTATGCTCCATCACCACCTGACTTTGATTGACTTTAAAAAAAAAATTGACAATTTTCAAGTGAGAGGAGAAAGTGATTTCCCTTCTTAGAGACAAAGCTAGGAATGTGTGAAAATAAACATGCTGATCAAATGAGTGAAAATTAACTTCCAGCATGGCACTCACAGCTCTTGGAGCAACAGAAATAGTGAAGCTACTGAGGCCTGTTGCAGGAAGGGAAGTCTCCTGACCAGAGCACTTCAGATAGATTACTAAGAATAGATTGTCAAGATAAATCCAATTTGTCAAACTGTAGTAAATTCCTTCCATCAAAGGAAAGAAAATTTACTAGAGGAAAGGGAGTAGGTGGTTAGGGGCTCAAGGGGAGCACTGTGTGTGATTAAATTCAAAGTTCCCAACACACACACACACACACACACACACACACACACACACACACACACACACACACACACACACACACACACACACACACACATTACCTAAAAGAAAGAGACAATGCTTTTGATGCAAATCAGCTCTAGACTACCAAATCTTCAAATCGTTTCTGACTCTAACCCAGAAATGCTTGTAACTGCAGAGGGTTCCATTATAAATTTTGCACTTAAGAAAAAGAGCAAACTGGCATTAAACATTTTCTCTAAATTATGAGTTTACTTTAGGTTTTTAATGCTTGGTCTCTTTTCATTTCTCAAGACCTTAAACAAGTAAATATTTGAATTTCTAATTTTTCTTTTCATACTAAATAGTATACATAGAGTTGTTTGCATATATTTGTGGGAGCCAAATATTTGAGATATGCAATTCAAAGTTATTGAAATTGCTACATTTTTGGTGACTCAGCTCCATTTTGATGGCTAAGGAAATAAAATCAAGAGACAAAGAACGAACTTTTAAAAGAAGCGTAAGTGAAATAATTTCATCTTCCATGTTGTTCTGGCTCTAGACTTTCTATCTTCTATTGGCTCCTAAAATTAGAAGAACAAATTTTAGTTCCAGTGGAATGATCAAAATTATCCTTCTTTTACACTCTTTGTATTTCGGCTATAGTCTACTTATTATAAATGTAGCTATGCTTGAAAAACATTTGACAAAAATGCCACTATTCCTGATTTCTATGCCAAGGCAGACATTATTAATCAATCATGTTACTCTTCTTAGTGAGCTTGGATAAAGCCACACAAATTTTCTCTGTGCAGTGTTACAAATACTTACTAAAATTAACTGGAATTAGTATATTAAATGAATCCTATTTTTATGCTTTGGCTCTTGTATAGCAGCTGCTGACATTTTCTTTTAAACGTTTTAAATTACTTTGTGTGTGCACACGCACACGTGCAAATATGATAGTGTGATGGTATGCGTATGAAAGTCAGAGGACAACTACCAGAAGACAGTTTTCTCCCTCTGCCATGTGGGTCCCAGGAATGAAATCTGGGCTTGACCAAACACCTTTACCTGCCTAGCCATCTCATTGGCCCCAGATGTTGACAAGTGTAAATATTTACGGAATGGGAGTCTTTTACCCAAACTGTATTTGTTCATAACTCACATATACAGGAAAATAGAAACAATAAAATGTCAGCATTCACAATACAAATCTATTTTGTTGCTGCTCATTAAATGGATTTGTTCTTATGTCTGTTACTATTTAAGTGCAACATAATTACATATTATAGAGCGAATATACTACTTTAATAGAGGTTATTATTTAAGCTTTGCTATAACTATTTTTTTGTTTCATTAGAGTATATAAATACTGTGGGTGGGTGCTTTTTTTTTTAAGATGAAAAGATGGCTTTTAATTATTATGGCTTTTGTTCGCTTGGAGCTGATGTTCATAATTAACACATATTAGAATCAGATGCAAGAGTGTATTTTATGCTCACTGGAGGATATGAAGTGAAGCTTCTCTCCCTGGGCCATGCTGCAGCAGCGTCTTCTCAGTGGCCTCTGAACACCCTGGGTAGTGGAACGCTATGCTGCTGTGCTGATCTTTGCCACCCCCAGTATTAAATCAACGTTTTTACAGAGTTGACACAGTGTCACATTTGCTTGATGAAAATATTTGTAGTAAAATCTCCCATTAGTGACTAAAGTCAGATCAGGCCTGACTGACAGGCAGCGCAGCCTGAAGACTGGGAATGCGATCAGAGACTAGGACAAGTCTTGGTTCGCACTGAGTTACTGTAATTGAATACCAAAGGCTGGGTAATTTGTAAAGAGAAGGGATTTACTTAGTTTATAGGTCTGAAGACTTGGAAACTTCAAAACTGTGGCCTGACATCTAGGAAGGGCCCTTGGCAATATTGTAACATCGAGGACAGTACATGGTGGGGTGAACCGAATCAGGGCTCTCACCTTTTTCTTACAAGCATCAGTGCATCATGGGAGTGGGGGTTACTATTTTGGTTACACCTTACCCTAACTCCATCCCAAAAGCCTTACCTCCAAATGCCATCAGATGTGAAGATTAAATGTTTAACACGTGCTCCGGAGGCCTGCATTCCAAATCACAGCAAATACATAATGAAGGTGAGTCTGCAGTTGTTCGTCGTGTCATTATTCTTATTTTTTCCCTAAACTTTATAATTTTGTTACGTCTGATCATAACGGAGAGTGACAAATGACCTTTCCCTCTTTGTGGACACACCGCTGGACTTTATCTCCCAGTCTTCTCTACACTTAGCATGGCTGGGGCTCCGCTGTGGCCCATAGAATATGAGCAGTAATGGGATCCACTTCCAAGTCCCCAGCTGCCACAGTAGACATTCTAATCACCTCTTAGCAGACTCTTATTGAGACCCAACCTTGGCAGATCATGGGAAGTAACAGATGCAGGAACAGAAGGCCTGCAAAGAAGAAGTCATACAAAGAGACTGAGGCAAGCAATAGGCCACTTGTCCCAGCTCTTCAAGCCAAGAGCTGGCCAATTCAGAACTTAGACATGGTGGCTCAACGCTAGAGCCTACCTATTAACCTCTGTGTTAGCCTGGCTCCTGAGCTCTCCTGGACATGGCCAGAGAATTAATTTCTTTGCTGAGTTTTTGAAGGTGGTGCATTTTCAATCGTCTGTGAGTGTTTCTACTTGGAAGGATAACTATAACATCTTGATGCTGGTGCTGCTATCTCACTCCCAATTAATGACTTCTTAGGTTATTTCCACTCCATGAATGTGAATACTATCACCAGGGACAGATTTTAGAGGTACTGTCTAGTGGGGAGCATCACTATATACCAAAGCAGAACCTGTGGTCTGTGAGCCACCTAGATGTTCCTTCCCTGTTTCAATGAGAACTGACCAGCCTTGAAGAGGGCTGCATGTTCCAGCTCTAGGAGGCTGTTACTCACATGTCAGCCCTCTGTCAGCCAACTGGCAATTCTGCTGAAGCTAGTGTTCTGCTGGTAACACTTGGATGTCCTCTACTGATTCTAATGGGACATCTGTGGTCTCCCAAACAGGCTTAGAGCCACTTTGCCAGTTTCAATGCAAGTTCCACCAACTCGACCTTTTCTAAGGTAGGTTATTTAACACGCCTCAAGCCTCATATCTCTCATTTTGAACTGAGGAGATTATTTTGAAAATGATGATAAATTCAGTGTTGCTAGTGGTTAAAAAGATGAGCTATAAAAACATGTGGCAAGCTGTCTAGAATGATTAGTTGTTGTTATTATTATTATTTTATTTTATTTTTTATTAATTTTATTATTATTATTATTATTATTATTATTATTATTATTAAGATTGTAGAATTAAAGAACTGAAAAGATTGAAGTTTCAAAAGACCAACTCCAAAAGGGGTGAGAGGTAGGGAGAATCCCAGAGAATGTATTTAAAGAAAACAATGCTTAGGTTGGGCCTGATGGTATGCGCCTATAATCACAGCTACTCGAGAGTCTTAGAAAAAAATGCCAGCTTATGATCAGCTGAGCAATGTAGCCAGACTCTGTCTAAAAACAAGATTGTAAAAGGCTTGGTAATGTAGTAGCTTAATGGCAGCATGCTTGCCTAGCAAGTGTAAAGTCCTGGGTTCAAGCCCCAGTGCCACAAAAGAAAGAAAGGGACAGAGGACGAGGAAGGGAAGAGAATGAGAATCAAAGAAAAAGAAAAGAGGGAAAGAGGGAATAGAGAGAAGACGATGAAAATTAGCAAAGCTGGGGGCAAACACTGTCTGGGATACTAGATGTCAAGTCTTCAGCAAAGACATGATTCTCACGGACCTCGCCTTATGTGAAGTGAATTAATAAATGCAAATGTTTGCTCTGATGTCAGCCCACCATGCGAGCCTTCCCCGTGTTGCTTGTTCTTAGCACATTTTCCCAGGCCATTGCTAAGTTTAGTCTTTAATAAGTGCCATGGCTTCACAACTAGGGAGGAGTAAAAGCAAGAGCAAGCATTCGGATGTGAAGCAGGAACATTTCAAGTTCAAAGCCAGCCTGAACTGCAGTGTGAGTCCTCGTCTCAGGACTTTTTCTCTCTCTTTTAGCTGATCATTTGGCTTTGATGAAAGAGGGACCGTCGGACTCTCGGATTTTCATCAGCTCATTCTCTGCCCGTTTTGATGGGCTCGCTGAAGTAATGAAACTGCCAGTTGGCTCCACCTTACAGGCAGTTTATAGCAGTTGCTGTAATTGTCCATAATTCTTTGAACAAACACATTATTCTAAAGAAATAACACGGAGTCAGAAATTACATGGTCGTATTCCATTCGTACTGTGTTCTTAGCTCGCCTATGTTAAGTAAAGACTTTTAAAACCTTGTTTTTAGACCAAACCTGGATAACCCACCCTCATCATACGTTTTATGAAGGTTACTATGCAACCTTTCACATTGGCAGGCTTGGCACCTCCTTGGAGGAGATAAAAATAGCTTTAAGAGATTTCAAATTGCCAGACCCGGCACAATTTGAGATTGGATGAATACTGACAATGTGAGCAGAAAATACCGACCGTAGCTTCCTCGCCCTAGATGTTTATGGTAAATAATAGATTACGTTCATGTTAGTTCTGATAGATGAAAAAAATTTTAAATCCTTTTTAATAATTAAATTCAAACAGACATATCAAGTAAAAGTAGTCATTTATGAATATAACAATATTCACACAAGAATTATCAATAAATTCCAAGGTTAGAAGTGACACCCAATGCCACTTAAATAGGAGCTTGAGCAGGAAGCAATAGCTGGAAAATGTCCTCTGTTAACATGTGGCTAGCAAGTACACAGATGTAGGACATGAATATAGATACATAAATATTTTCTCACACTATTCTTAGAGCTACATCACATGAAAATTACTCCATATAATTATTAATCAAATAAGGCCTATGCCACTTGCATATCTCAATTCATGGTATATCAATATTTTGGTGAAAGTGTTGAATACTTGATCTGGGAAAAAATATCAGCTTTTGAGGTTAGGCGAACTGTGACTAATTATCTGTAAATATTTTGTTAAAATTTGCATTTTTCTGGAATACAACCTCAGTATAAAGTATGATAACTCTGTCAAGCTCCCCTATACATTCTAGGTTTGGAATTTAAGTCCAGCTAGCACTTAGTCTACAAGTCCCATGATCTCTGCAGAAGGGCTGGTGGGTAATACTGGTAAAGGTGAGGATTGGCAATCTTTATCCCCTGCTCTCAGTGGAGAAGAGACTCAAATGGGTAATGGCCCGAAAGGACTCAGATACTTAACCTGGACTGGTTTGACATGATGTTCATCCCTGCCCACCCCTCATGTCTGTCTGTCTGTCTCTCTCTCCCCTTTCTCTCTCTCTCTCTCTCTCTCTCTCTCTCTCTCTCTCTCTCTCTCTCTCTCTCTCAACTTTATTTTTTTTAATAATGGTTCTTAAATGCTTTAACCTCTTTTCTAGCCTGTGACCTACCAGAAGTACTGGAAAAGAAAGGATATGGGGGAGGTGGACCTGTTTAGCAATTGTTCTTTGGAGCAAATCCCATCTGTGTTGTCAGGAAATCAGCAGTTCCGTTCACAGATCAGCAGCAGCAGCTCAGTCCACTAGCAAACACTTCATGGGATACACCAGCAGTCCAGTTCAGTAGAGTCAGGATAGCAAACACAAATCAGCAGCAGTGGTGCAACCTAGCAGAGACAGCCAGGTCTTAGCCAAACAGACACAAGTCAGCAGGAGGGACCAGGGCCACCAGGAACACCAGGAAAAGTTCTTGTCTGTGCCTCTCTCAGAGAAACGAAGATCAGCAAAGACTTGAGACTAATACACACTGCACAACTAGCTCAGCATGTACGTTTGTCTCAGCTGACATCAAGCACTCTGCCAATTGGCCTGAGTCCTTGGAAGCTGCAAGAAACCACAACTTGCCACCAAAAGTTTTTTGGTGTGTTTTTCTCTATGGAGTCCTGGCGAAAGGAGCTCAACTATGCAATGTAAGGTGGACCAATACACGTGTGTAGTTAGTGAAGAGACCCTCATTACAGCCCTCTCATATGCTCGCTTTAATAGAACATCCTTTCACCCGTGTTTGATTCAGTAAAGTGTTCCTTCACATGTTTGCCCCAGCAAAACACTGTCCAACATAATTGACTTTCCAAAGAACCCTTAATTTTGCACTTCACTCTCTCTCTCTCTGTTTCTCTCTCCCTCCCTTCCCCCTCCCTCCCTCCCCCTTCTCTTCTCCTTTCTGCCTCTACCTGTCCCTCATGTCTAACTTCAGGATGGACCTTCACTCTCCCCTCCCCCATTAATCGTCTTACACTAGATCTGTTGCTTGGTGTCATCTCTCAGTGGCACACCTTGGCATGGGCTGCCAAAGGCACACCCACCCCTCACCGCTTTATCCAAACAGGAACGGCAATATCAAGATTGAGAAACTAAGAGTTATCTTTTCCCTCTAACATGAAGCAGTGAGAGGAGAGAAGTCTGCTCTCTGTGCATCTTTTCTACTAGCATAAATGGATGAGTATTTCTACTATTAGTCATGTTAGAAAAGAATAACAGGAAAGGAAAAAGGAAATCAAAAAAAAAAAAGAATGAAGGAAATCTAGGAAAACCAGCTCAAACTCAACTGTGGAGTAACTGACTATCCTAAGGAGTAAAAGAAGAGACAATATGAATGATGGACTTGGAGACTTGGCTCCTACAGGTGTCCACACATACAGCAGATCTGACATGTTGACAAGTGTGGGGAGCAGAGGAAGCCCTGAGGGAGGCAGTCCTGAGTGCATGTGTGTTGTTAACAAGGGCACAGCCATCTCATTTCCTCCTGTTTTCATGTGGATGCTGATAATGTAGGCAGAAAATGTCCACCATAGCCTTCTCCCTCTAGATGCTTACAGTCTGAAGACTGCTCCCCTACTGCCTAGCTAACCTGTCTCCTACCTGTATGCCATGAACCTCCCTGGTTCAGCTGTAAGCAACAATCCTGCCTCCAGTCCAACTATGTCTAGTAAACCACCGGGTTTCCCTCATTGCCCCATTCAGGTCTGACTCTGGACCTGTACAGAATGCAACAGACAAAAACACATCTTCTACCTTGGGAGGCGTCCCCAGAGTAGGCTGGACCTAAAGTCGTCCTCATCTCAGATGGAGAGTAGAGAATCACTGCAGGTATGGGTGAAGGTGGTTTAGAGGGATTCTATGGGAATAATACAAAAAAGTCTGTGGGCTTCAAATATACATATATATCTACGTGTGTGTGTGTGTTTGTGTGTGTGTGTGTGTGTGTGTGTGTGTAAATCTATAAGTGAAAACATTTGTAGACACAACTTTTAAAAGACCGTGATTTCCTTTCATTGTCCCACAGCCCTCATGAAAAGGCTTAGTTTGCGTGGAATTAATTCTTTTGAAATATCTTTTTAGTCCAATTTGCATTTGAAAAATTAGAGCATCAAGATTTTGGGGAAATTGTATAAATTTGTCTGCACTGGTAGCCACACAGAAGAGAATATGCTTATTACTCTAATCTGGCACAAAAGAGAGTTACTCTGACTTAATAAATTGCTTCAACTGTGCTGAAGTACAAACGCCTCGTTATTCAATAATGTTTAGAAGAAACAAGAGACTTGTTAATATTTACATCCCTACTAAAGCCTGTCACTCAAGTAAGTGCGTGGTACTCACTAACAAACATAATTATGCTTGAGACCTAGCTTGCTTTGGTTCTGTTTGGCCGATGTCTCTGTGGGTGCATATCGGAATCAATTAGAGCACATGGTAGTGATAGATCCAGGGCTTGGCTGTGGGAGAACATCTGCCCTTCTGGAGTTGTATAACAACGAGAAGACATGACAAAGAGAGGACATGGCTTCTGGAATTTCAGTGGACTACCTTGGATGTTCATTTGTAACTTGGATGTATATATGAGTCTTGACTGTATATATTAACAACACAGTTAGAACCTCCACTACCAGGTCTTTACAATCTTCACTCCTTCTTCAGTTTTCTACCTTCGAGCCATCCTTATCCTCAACTCTACTTGCCTTCTACATACTCAAAATGATCCAGTGCCTTTACATCTTGCTTCCAAGTTCTTTTCCCAACACCTAGAAGTCTGGGATGGAATCCTTGTTTTCTTAATCATTGGCACGCCACTCTTCAGTGTGTTCTTTCCCTAAACTTCCCAACACCCCACCCCTGAGCTCCGTCTCCCACCAATAACACCTGAAAGCCTCAGTCAACCATGATAGGAGTCCAGTTGAATACTATTGGTTTTAATATTCAAATTCTATGGGTAAGTCAGCAGCTCAGGCACTAAGTGGACAAGGGGTCCTGGCCTTGAAGACATCTCATGGCTCCGAGTTAAGGCAAATACACCCTTTAGCAGAGTATAAACATAACTCCGTCACGTGGCTGTTCTCTACGTTGCTCGTGGTTAGTGGCTGGGGAAGAGGGGTGAAGATGGAGTCACCCCAATCTACAAAGTGGCTGAACATCTATTGAGTGTAGCTGCTAATGACTCGGGGAGCCCTCACAGAGTATTGTCAAGACATCCTCTTGACCAGGCAGACAGATTGAATTATGCTATGGTGACTTGGCAAGAGGAAGATGTCTCTAGCTTTCATATATAATCTGTATCAGACAACTCCATTTGTTCAGTGTCATTGTCCAAGAGCTTACATATTCATAAGACTGCTCTGAGTGGATTAAGTCCTTTAATTTTACCTACGGCAGGTCTTAGAGACTCCAGCCTCTCAATTTCCCTAGCTTTTCCCAGAAAATCTGGCCTTGTTCCAAAATTCCTGTTGCCGTGGCATGGATTTAGAGGACTTTCAATAGATGAAAAATGAAGAAAACACCAGTGGACCATCTAAAGATCGAAACCTAACTCAGGATTTTGAGCCCCTTAAAGTCTCTTATGACTACACAAGCTGTCAGAAAGAAAGGTAGAACCAAAAAGCTGGTGTTTATTCTCAATACACACTCCCCTCTGACAGCATGTGATGAACTTGCCTCAAGATTGGGCAGATTCTTGAAGAACTCCTCCCAGAGAAGAGCACAACCACTCCCTGGTTTAAACTCCTTTTTAAGAATTGAGAACTTTAAGAGCATTAAAGAGAAGCATAGCAATTTTAATTTGCAATGTCTTTCGCTTCTGTCAGTTTAAATTAAGCCCATGATATCTGAGCACAATTTCCTATATTTAATAATACATAAAGCAAGATAATTAAAAGGTATGCGCACATGCTGGGAGAGAAACGTTATTGAGCAAAGCTCTGACTTTAATCTCCGCCTCTGTAGATGAAGTGTAGTGAAACCAAACAGCTAAAAGCAAACACAAAGGACAATGGTGGGGACTGCTTCTTTCTTCTGTGACTCCCACTTCCTACTCACAGGGCATTTCTACTTGAAAATCCTTAAGGTCAACTTCAGGGTCAACATTCCAGACTAATCGCTAAGATCTCCAAACTGCTGTGTTCCTCACTTAGGAATGGAAATACCCAGCCTCTCCAGCGCCTTCACCCTAGTCTTCCCCCACTTCCCCTCCCCTCTTGAAACAACCACTGCACATACAGCCACCCACATACACGGATAGAAACACAGACATATCTTGCCAAACTCTCAGTCCACTTACTTCTACTTCCTACTCAGTGGAGTAGACTCCTACTCTTCTTCCAAGCTTAACTGCTACGTCTGCCTCAAGGCTTGACCCTTCCTGTGTACTCTCTAGAAGAATCCAGAGTGACCTTTTAAACATACACCCTCGATGGTGCCATTCCCTGTCCTCAAACATCCGTGCTTTTTTACAGGATGTAATTTACATACATCTTAATTTTTTCCCTGGTACTGACAAGCTCCTCCCTCTCTAGCACCAGACATTTATTACCCTCGTCCTCTTGCATTCCATAGATTAGTCATATTGAAATTCACTTGCTTCCTCCAACACACCACACTGGAATCCCCTCCCCAAATCTCCACTGCTCATTACTAGCCTTATTTTAAATCCCAGCTAACCTGCCTCGTCACATCTGTAAGCCTTCCTCATGCTCTCGTGCTGCATGCTAAATGTACCTCGTCAGAGGACACACGCGTTAATAGGGCTCATCTACTAATCTGTATTCCCTACTGGACCATACACTCTGAGAGAGAAGAAAATGGAGGAAGGAAGGAAGGAAGGAAGAAAGGAAGGAAGGAAGGAAGGAAGGAGGGAGGGAGGGAGGGAGGGAGGAAGGAAGGAAGGAAGGAAGGAAGGAAGGAAGGAAGGAAGGAAGGAATATATAATTATGGGTGTTTCTGTAAGCCCTTAGGAAACAGAGTTCTCCCTGCACATTTGGGAACAGGGTTGCTTTAGAACAGAGGTGACCACACACAGGTAGCACAGCATGCCCTCTCTGTGCCACAGCTACCAGATCTGGGAAAGACTGACCCAGATCCATCCACAAACGCTTACCCTGTCCTAGTGGAAGCAGAGGCTCACTTGAAAGGCTTATTGTCCCATACTAGTGTAAGTTCCTCAAAGGCAGGTTTCATATCTAATTCACCTTTACATCCCACAGTATCTAATACAATGTCCTCCACAAGGAAGGCATTTAATACATATTTGATGAATGAATTAATGGATGGCGGAGAAGCCAGAATTAGGAGACCTTGTTTGTCCCATAATTAAGAGATCCTCTGAGGTTTGTGACTTGGGCTTCCTGTACATATCCACTGTTGAGGAATTGGGTTGTGCTCAAACCAACACATGTTAACGGTCACCTGAGTTCTCAAAATACTGGCATTGGGATGATCTCAGTTGTTGACAACAGACAATTTATTGATAGCAATAAAGAAAGATTAGTGGGTATGGAAAGCCTTGACTTCTAAATTCTGCAATAATCCCCCCCCTTCTGCAGAACAGGCAAAATGCACAAATTGTCTTTCCTGATTTAGCAGAGTTCCCGGGGGCGACCGGAACTGTGGATGTGTGAAAAGATTTGGGGAATGCTGTGGGAGGCAGCAAGAGTCTATATGTTTAACTTAGCATTGCAGACCATTTTATTTCGAGCCAGTGTATAATTAGAGAGCCTGCCATGAAATGAGTGGTTTTGTTTATTTATTATGTAAGTATGCCTTTTATTAAAACGACTTTGTGAAAATCTAATTGCCACTACAGTAATATAGCATAGCTCTCCGTTCCATAAATACATGATTATTATGTTCAGTCACTTATCTGTGAACGAGTTCTGCTACTATTTTCCTTAATTAAGGATACAAAAGGGCTTCTTCATCTTTGCATATTCCCTCGCTAGGACATTGATACTCATTATTTCCTAAGTCCAAACACTGAAACTGTGTCAAGAATGCATCCATCACAGAATGGGTTCTTATAGTCAGCGGAATTTTCGACCCTGTCAGCAATTTCAGCAATTTGCAATTTCTGTATCTCTGACATGTGTTTTTATTGGTGAAGATCACTCTCAAATACCAAGATCATGAGAATGATTCTTTGGGTAGTCTCTGCAGAAGCCTAGTGTAATGACAGTAATTAACAGCCTGTGATTAGCAGCCGCTCCAGAAAGTGTTTGAATGTTAATTTGCTTCAACTAATGTGCAGCGCTTCTGTGTAATGAGATCTAAGCTATAGGTTCACAGGGAAAGCAAATTATTTTCCAGCATTTAATCATACAAATGATTCTTAGTTAATCACTTCAACAGTAAACCTCAATGTTCTAATAAGTGACATTTGTTTTTCTGTCATTCAGTTTACTATGGTATAGGCCAGGGCAAAGATACAACTTTCATAATGGTCAAACTCCCCCTTGCCAGCATCAGCGTTTCAAAATAAGGGCCCCTCACATCACGGCAGAATGGAACTAGTATCATGCGTGTAGAAAAAGGGAAAGAGGTTTTGCATCTCTTCACATCTTATTTTCTTTGGAATTTAAAGCCACTTGGAGCCTTGTTCTCTCAGTGTACTTGTTTGTAAGGGGGAATTAATGGCCCTTTTCCCTTTAACATGAGAGTCTTGAAGCCTGATGTAGAGCAAGAAATTGAGAACAGTCGCCCATTAACCAAGCATTAATGAGCTAAATCTCTGGTGGTCTAAGTCTGGAAAAGAAAGCCAAAATCCTGAGAATGCGAACACAATCACTAATGACTGCCTTCTTAGGTCCATGTCCTCTCTATGCCTGAAGCTGCTTACATTGCAAGGCAAAGCCATGGACAAATGAAGGGGACAGGTGAGACCTGCTCAGACCAGATAATAGAACAGTCACTGCAAAAGATAACGTAGAACTGTCTGAGTTAGAGTTTGCTGCTGTGCACAGACACCATGACCAAGGCAACTCTTACAAGAACAGCATTTAATTGGGGCTGGCTTACAGGTTCAGAGGTTCAGTCCATTATCATCAAGATGAGAACATGGCAGCATCCAGGCAGGCATGGTACAGGCAGAGCTGAGAGTTCTACATCTTCCTCTGAAGGCTGCTAGCAGAAGACTGTCTCCCACATGATTAGGGTCCCGTTGCTCACCCCTACAGTGACAAACTTACTTTAACAAGGCCACACCTACTCCAACAAGGTCACACCTCCTAATAGTGCCACTCCCTGGGCCAAGCATATACAAGCCATCACAGTAAGCATCAAAAAAATAAAATGAGGCCTTCGGGAGCATGAGTGAAACCCAAAAATATCTTCTATATACTTACCAGCTTCAACTAAAAGGCCAGACATTATGTAAAGGACACTGGGTCACGTTGTCATGCTGTGATCAGAAATATTACAACAAGATCCATTATTGATCAATCCATTGTTTTCACATTTGACACATGGTGTTGATGACTGGAATGCAGACCAATTAAAGGAAAAAAATTGGTCTTATAACTCTCATTTAACCTTTAAGATAGGTTTCCAGTATTAATCATGAAACTGATCCCTCGTTTTATATTAATTTACTTCAAGTATACTTGAGACATTAGCCACTCTCCTCGGATAGCATCATGCTGTCAACTCCAAATGAGGAATTCCTTCCACCAGTTTGGCCTCTGGGAATGTCTGTGAAGCATTTTCCCGATTGCTAATTGGTGTAGGGGAGCCCAGCCCACTGTGAGTGACACCATCCCTAGACAGGCAGGCCGAAACTGTATACGAAAGGTAGCTAACTACGCATCAGCGTGGAAGCAAGCCAGTAGGAGGCGCTCCTCTACGGTCTCTGCTTCCGGTCTTACCTCCAGGTTCCTGCCTTGAGCCCCTTCTCTGGCTTTCTTCAATGAAGGGCTGTAACCTATAAGCCAGTAAAACCCTTTTCTTCCCAAGTTGTCTTTGGTTAGTGTTTTATCACGGCCACAAAAGCAAACTAGGACAGATCGCTAGTTTCCCAGGCTAGTTCGAAGCTTTGTTTCAGGGTCCATCTTTATGAGTAACAGCACGAATTCGTAAAGTGACTAAGCTATACATAAGAACCAGAATTGAACGCCCACTTCATTTTTGTTTACTTGTAGCGCTAGGGGTAGAAGCCAGGACTTCATATGTGCTAGATTGGCGCTGTACTGCTGAGCCACATACATAACCCAGGAAGCGATTAAAAGAGCCCTTTACTGTATATGTACTAGGTACATTCCTGATAACAGCATCTGGAAATAGTAACTGGAGATCAACACTAATCAGATCCACATTCACATGGACAAGCTGTGAGCCTCTGGCTAAGAGCTAAGGTTCCTGGAGCCAGGGTGGGTATTTGCCCATGAAGTATGAATGCAGAAAGACCTTTTAATGCTGATCTTCATAGTGGATAATCCAGCCCCATACTTGGATAGTCGTCTTCCCTTTTCTATGAAATTTTAATTTTTATTTTATTTTTAATATTATATTTTGTTAGTTCTTTGAGAATTCCATACAATATATTTTTATCACATTCACATCTTTACTCCTCCCCTAACTACTTCCAGGTACATCCACCACCTCCCAACTTCGTTTCCTATTTGATTTAAATGATTGGCCAAGTCTAATTTGTGCTACCCCTATACGTCCCCCTGAATGTGACTGACCTACAAGGGGGCCACACTCTTAAAGAAAATGGATCCTCCCTTTCCCCGAAGCCATCAACTGTCCGCTGATTGCTCCTCAGTTAACCATAGAGGCGTCCGGGCCCCTGCCCCTCCGTGTTAAAATACTGGCTGGGTTAATCTGTGCAGGAACCACAGTTGGTATCGGTTCATACGGCTCTGTCATATCCAGAAGCCACTGTTCACAAACGTAACGGTCAGTTTGATACTATGTCTGTTCAGCAAAATGGCAGACGGAGACTCGCCCTGAGGCCTGTGAGGTCCCCAGTCATGGGTTCTTGGACAGATTTACTACACCAGCCATGTGTTGCCTTTCATGGAGCAGGCCTTCAAAACCACCAGAAAGCAGTTGGTTACCCCACAGGGTCTGTGCCACTGTTGCAACCATGGGCACGGCCTACGCCAGTCATTATTTGTAGTTCACGGAGTTCACAGCTGAGTAAGACAGGTGATGAATCCACCGCCTGCTCACCCCCAACATGACCCAGAAACCTACTTTTCAGTACTTTGAACGCTAGCCAATAGGGAAATTTTTCCCTGTTGGTATCCACCTAAATTTTTCATGCCCTGTGAGGAAAGTGTTTCTGTAATGTCTTCAGCCATAAGGTCTTACCATCGAGTTTGGTGGAGAATAAAGAGCAGTGGTAATAGCCTGTTGTTTGGGGTTATCTTCTAGGATACTCCAGACTAACTCAAAGGGACATACTTACCTAACACCTGGCCCTGGGCTTTTCATTAGGCATCTTATGACTTCAGGAAGGAGCAATTTCTTCTGTGTGGGATCATTCCACTTAAACATGTGTCGGTGTGTGTGTGTGTGTGTGTGTGTGTGTGTTATAAAATCATAGGTTCCCAAGTTTCTAATAGCTTTTTCAAACACCCTTAGTGTTAGTTATCCTCCCACCAAGCCCCTCTTCCACCCTCCCCTCACACTTCTCTCCTCGTGTAAGTCCCCGTTGTTCTGCCTTTTCCCTTTATATTATTCGTCTTCTACACCTGCATCTCGTCTGAGAGCATATGGTGAGACGGTTAAACACTTGAATAGATAATGAGTAACCCAGGTTAGTCTTGTGTGGCACCTCTCCACATGCATTCCACCCTCTTACTCTTGGCCTATTTATTCACCAAGCAAACATTCATTAAGTGTCTCTGTGAAGAGCTAGCAGTACTCCTGGATTTGCTTCTTCCCTCTGGTCAACACTAAAGATTACATTTCAGACTTACTTCTTCAAAAAAAAATACTTATTTTTTATTGTCATTATTTGTATGTGCCTATGCACATTTGTGCAAACGTGTGTGTGTGTGTGTGTGTGTGGTGTGAAGGTGACTGCTAAGTCCAGGACGGGTACCTGACCCTTGTGAGCTTGCCTGTTACAGGCGCTGGGATCTGAACTCTGGTCCTCATGCTGGATCAGCAGGCCTTATCAACTGCTAACTACTGAGCCATCTCTCCAGCCACCCTTGCTTCTGAAAGCTAGGGTTAAGGCGAATACTCAGGTTTCATCTGGACAATTGAAAGCAGACATTCCAAGGAATCTTCTTCCCTCCTTACCCTCTGTGATGGTTTGAATGAGATGGCCCCAATAGGTTCATATGCTTGAAGACTTTGTCCCAGTCGCCAGAACTGTTTGGGGTGTGGCCTTGTTGGAGGAGGTGTGTCACTGGGGGGTGGGCTTTGAGGTTTCAAAAGCGCACGCCGTTCCCAGTTGGCTCTCTCTGCCTCATACTTGGAGATCAGAAAGTAAGCTCTCACCTACAGTTCCAGCACCATCCCTGCTGCCACATGCCCCCTGCTGGGATGACCATGGACACTGAAGCTGCAACCTTGGTCATGGTGTCTTATCGCAGCAATAAGAAAGGAAGACCCCCTTCCCCTCTTCATTTTTCATTTGTTTTGCAGCCACTTAGAAAGGCCCATGATGTCAGTCTCAGTGTTTGAGATCAGTGTTTCTGAGGGCTGGGGGGAGATGGCTCAGTGGGTAACTCGTTTGCCTCACAAACATGAGAATCAGATTTGGATCTCAAGAATCAATGCTAAAATCAGACGAGCACACCAGCCGACCTGTAAGCAGGCAAGAGGCAGAGATAGGGAATCCCCAGAGCAAGACGGGCTAATCAGTAAGATCAGCCGAGACACCAGCCGCAATAAGTAAGGTAGAAAGCTATGGAGAAAGACATTTAACATCAACTTTGGGCCACACACATATATGCACATGTACCCATACACATGTGTTTACATACATGCACACACATATGTACATATACAAAACAAATTTAAATAAAAATCATATTTCTATAGAAAATGAAGCACTATGTATTCTGAAACAATTATACATATGTTGAGAATTTATTTTCACACACACACATATGTATATTGCAAAAAAAATCATTACTTTATATGGAAAAGATGTTATGGTAACTTCATATCCTAGAGCATACAGAGAAAAGGATTTAAATCTGTATGGAGTAAATGAAGAAGAACAATTTGGAAGGATTTTTTTTTTAAGCCAATGAGAAGGAGTAGCCTTTTGTTTAAAGCTATGTTGTTATCAACAGGATCTCATTCGTGGCTAACCATCCCACCTTGATCCGATTCGAAGTTAGCTAGAATCTTCCGGACAATTTCTCGATATTTCTTTAGAACACTCCCACGGTCGTTATTTTCCATTAGCCGCTATGAGTTTTGACGCTGCAAGTTAATCTTATGTCCTAATGAAAGCTTAGCTCCCACATCTGTCTTCTAAATCATCCTTTATTTTATTTTATTTTATTTTATTTTTGTTCTTTTTTTTTTTTCGGAGCTGGGGACCGAACCCAGGGCCTTGCGCTTCCTAGGCAAGCGCTCTACCACTGAGCTAAATCCCCAACCCCTCATCCTTTATTTTAAAAAGAAATAATTTACTGTCATCCAATGCCAATGGACTTCCAAATCATTCTTAAAATCAAGCACCAAAATGAGTTATCAGAAGTGTGTTAACCTCTACCTTATGCAACCTTGCAGAGTTGCTGTTTCTAAGCAAACCTCGGCAGGACCCTCTTCACAAGTTGCATTTTAACTCCCGCACTGTTATTCCTTTCCTCATCCTCCTTGCCCTGTCTCTCAGACCTGCCGTCCCCTCCTCTCGCTGAGGCTCTGACACTATCATGAGGCTCACCGGTGGTATTCTGTAAATGCCAGCCAAAAATCTATCTACAGGAACATCTGCTCAACAGCGTAAAACCGATGCAATTACCAACCATCATCTCTCCTCCTCCTGCTGGGGTAACTGCTCCAAAGCGTGACTTCTTGCCCTGAGCTAACAAGATCCAGAAACTCCCTGTTATGTACAAAACCTGCTGCTAAGAATTCATGTAGCTTCAACACAAATCATAACCCAGTCTCTCAAGCTACAAGAGTAGTTAACGGCCCTGTGCCATCGGGTCTCCGAGAATCTTGCTCAAACCCAGTGAGTCCAAGACCCCGCTCCTCTCCCGCTCGCTTAATATAAATGGTCTTCCAAGAATGTGACGCAGCAAGACACGCCTGGTGCTCCCACGTCACTGTTTTGAAAGTACAACTCCTGAAAAGGATAATTAAATGTCAAACTTCTGAATTAGGACTGACACAGAAAGAGCAATGAAGAAAAGTCTTTACTGAGCATCTGCTATTTGCCTAGTGCTTCCTGAAGGTTTTGCATGTGTTACCTCATTTGGTGGCGGCTTTAAACACATTAGCAATTAAGAAACCGCCATTTTGGATATATTATGTTACCACTGGATACCATGCTTCCGATCCACCTCTGGAGGAGATGGAAAAGTGTGACCAATAATGAGGAGAAAGAATAAAGTTAAAGTATTTGTGTCAAGTTACTTTGCTAGAATAAGGGTGGGGCATCTGTGGACCTTAAAGTATAGCATCAGCACAACAAAGTATCTGACGAGTTTCTTAAACTGACTCAGTTTCCACATCTACGAAATGGGGGAGGAGGGTGAAATTATTTCCGCCACGTCAAACAAGTCTAAAATGTCGGTCTAACTGAATTTACAAATCAAATTTCTTTTCATAACCCTTTTTGAACTATGCATTTATTTCTCTCATGTTTCAGTTTCCCTTAAATTCTGAATAAGGCATAATCTATCGCCACTATCAGGATTAATAAACTAAGGATTAATAAACTAACAAATTATTCGATTGTTTTTATTACTTTTCTGTTCCCCTAGGAAAATATTGGACTCATAATCTTCCCAGATAAATGCGTTCAATCACTAGGGCCAGTGAGATGCCTCAGCAGATTAAAAATGCCTGGTGAATCCTAAATGACGTGAGTTTGAGCCTCAGGACCCACAGGATGGAAGAAGAGAATTCACTACCACAAGTTGTCATCTGCCTTTCACATTCATGCAATGGCCTTCACATCTGCCTTCACACACACAGTAAATAAATAAAAATTTAAATACACACACAAACGCACACAGACACAAACATATACACATTGTGTGTATGTATGTATATATATATATATATATTATTAATATATATATTCAAGCAGACTTAATTGAAATACTAAAGGTTCTCATAGTACTCATATTCCCAAGTGGGATTGTGGGGCATTGTGCATATAAAAAAATGTAGATAACAAATTTTATTCCTACTTTACTATAGGAAACTAACACCACACGTGTACATTTGGAACATCAAGGCATTAGATACCAACAGATGACCTCCGCCTTTCTACAGTGAGACATTGTCAAACACAATCTGTCGCTTAACCTGGGATGTATTTGGTTGCCCACTCACCTCGTCTACAGACATTTCTCTAAACGTAAATCAGTTAACTTTACTGAAGACACCACATACTTTGGTTATGACACAGAGAGTAATCAATCTAGACTGGGCTGTAAACTTTCTCCCTGCTGACAAGGTTTCATACTGGCAGACGTGCCGGCTGCTGAGGAAACAGTGCCAGCAACAGTTCCATCAGCTGGGTACTTTAAACACACCACAAACATGTTAAGGCAAAAAAGGACATCTAATGCAACAGTGATACGATCGCTAGAGCGGTAACCAACTGACTTCCGGTTGGCTTTAAAGATGACGTTACAGAGGGGCTCTACCTAGCCCTATGAGCTTGGACAAAAGGCCATAAGCCTCCTCATGAAAGCTATAGCCTTTGCTTGGGGCATGATGTGCCTGTTGTGTTTATGGCCACAGATCACTGCTGCTTTCGTCAAAGATGCTTCCTTTTTGCACTGGGTGGCCCTTATTGCAGAAACTCAAAGCTGATTAAGAATCTCAGTATAAGTGACTGTGGCTTCTTCCTCTTTAAATGGTCACCCCCATCACCCACTCCAGGTCTCAGTAGAAAAGGGAGCAGAAAGAACGCAAGAGTGGAGGGTGGTCGGTTAGATCACTGTCTTCCAGATAGGACTTAGTCTTGAACTCTCAGCAGCTGTAATGACCTGTGCAAGACCCGCACAGAAGACATTCCATGCCTGACTGAGGGAGGAGCTCTTGAGACCCCCCTCCCTTCCATGAGAATTGCTGGGGAGGGTGAGCTAGTTCTTCTGTGGCCACTGATGGATTGCCAGTCTTCAACAGACAGTCCCTCACTCGTACCTCTGCAAGTGGCTATAACTTAAGTCATTGTTTTACACCTAAAACACCCACTAATAAATCACGCTATAATCAAATTTGTCTTCTGTGTCCCAGCACTGTGTCACACACGTGAATCTCAGAGTACTACAAATAGCTTGAGCAATGCCAACTGGGGATGGGGAGTGAGGCAAACGGAAAATAGATGGAGGGGAAGGGGAGACACACAGGTCAAAAACAGGCCATGCACCAGCAGTAGAATCTTCTGGAGAAAGGGGTAAAGGTCATGGGAAGCACGCTGGTTGCAGGTAGAAGCCAGTGCTGGTGGCTGGAAGCTCAGTTTGGAGAGAGCTGCTGTTCCCATGGTGTCGATAGAGTTTGAGAAGCATAGGCCTTCTCTTCACCTTGAAAAATACATTCAACCAGTCCCTCGTAACCAGTCTTCGAATCCCCGCTTCTCGTTTTCACTGGGAAGTTAAAATCAGACGGAATGCCTCCATAACAGCCCAGCCAACGTCAAGGTAAGAAAAATTAATTAGTTCTAAATTAGTAGTAACGTTTTTCTCCCCCTTCCATTCCCCACTATTACTAGCCTGTACACATTTACCTAGAAACCAACTATTGACGGGGTATACAGTCATCCTGTAATTCATGCCATCCTACGCGGGTGGCAGCCCCTTGGACTTATGCTTTGGAAGAAAGTCAACTCAAGAAAGAACAAAGCTGGCCTCTTTGAGGAGATAATGCAATAAAACATGCTTCTGGAAGGGAAATTTCAAACCCCACGCTTCATATGCATAATAACAATAGGGCTGTTCAGAATTTGGGCTAATTTAGCTTCCTGTCTGATGTCGAGAGCCGAAGCGTCCTATGCGGTCGCACTGTGCCAGCATTCATTAGCTCTAACACGCTGGCTAACATCTCTGCAGGCCTGGAAGACCTGCTAAGGGCTTCAGGGTGAGCACTCGTGAAGGAAGAGTTTCTAAGAGGAAAACCTGCTTCCTAGGGCTCCTGGTGGTTCAGCCTAAAAGCCTTGTGAAAAGAGAATGTTGTTCCCTTCCTTTGTTCTCATTTCAGAGAGTTACTTACTCGTTTTCAATGAAATTTTAATTAAAACATAATTATGCCATTCCCTTTTCTCTTGACCCTTCCCATAGAAGTCCTCCCTCCCTCTCAAATTCATAGCCTCTTTCATTTATTACACACACACAGATGCCACACACACATAGACACCTCAGTGTCTGTTTAATGTTTCTTCTAACTATGTGATTGATTTCAGAACTGACTACACCAGAAAAAAATTGCTAATGCGCTGTCAGAGATTTTTGGTTTTGTCTTCTGTTTGTTTGCTTTTGGTTCATTTTTGGTTTGGTTTTGCCAGTCAGCATCGCCCACACGTGATGAGCTACAGAGAGGAAGTTTGCCAGTGTTTGGCATTTGTAGCTGCAGAGACCTAAGAGTTCAGAAAATACTTAGCAGGTTGAAGGTAGAGCTTAGCAGCAGAGCCCTTGCCTAGCATGTATGGGTCCCCAGGTTCTATTCCTAGCACTGGGGAATGAGAAGAAGAAGAGCTAAAAGACAAGAGCGATTGCTTTGAGAGACACCTCCCCCGCTGACCTTCTAGTTGCTCTTGGCATTACTCGTCCTTACAGACCCTTCCTTCCATAATCTTTCCCAGCCCCGGGTTGGCTTGTGCATTCTATTTTTGGTAACTCGTGCTTAAGTGTCTTCTTGACAAGAGGCAGGCTCACCAGGGACACACAGTATAGCATTTTTCATTCATAACGAGTAGTAAGAAATAATATGTTTTAGTGGTGGGGAGAAAGGCATGCACATACCACAGCACACATGTGGAGGTTGGTGTGTCACCTGTAGAGATAGATTGTCTCCTCTCTTCCCTTCCACAGAGAACTGGACTCAGGATGTCAGGCATGGCCACAAAGCACCTTCACTCTGCTACGACATCTTGCTGCCTCACAGGTAGTTTTAATATTAATTCTAACCCACCACTGTTTGATTTACTTACCAGTGATTTCATGCTCAGGGTGATGCAGAGAGCTGAGAGTCCTCTTTACATCCTGGCACTTGACTATTTATAAACTAGAGCCAAGGTAAAGTCAATGAGATATTCCAGAAACGTAGATTAGAAGTCACCGTCCCCAGCGGAGACATTCAGCTCTTGGATTTTCGGAACTCTCAGGCAAGATCATTTCCATCATGATAAGGAATCAAGTTACACTATCAGACAGAATCCAATACTTGTTTAACTGCTTTTGTTTCACCAAGCCCCCTTCTGATTACAGTTCATCCCCCAACAGGGGAAAAAAATAAAACAAAACACTGAAAGTCTTTCTTAACCCCGAAACACATGCATTTTAGAGACAGATATGTTTCCACTGCCTATGACACTGGCAGGTTAGCAGTTGTGACTTCTGTGCCTCAGCCACCTTAGCTGGGTCCCCATAAACTCAATTTCAACAGATGACTCCATTATTGACAGGCCCAAAAAAGTCAAAATTTTAAGCCCACACAATGCGGCTCAGTCTCAAGACTGTGTGAACTCACCAAGGAGTGAAAGCCACAGTGCGAAAGCTCTTGAATCACACACATAACTAGACCTGTATGGTCTTCCAAAGCCACTGCACCCTGGCTCTGAAATTTGCCCACCCAGCAACATTTGACTCTTCGCAACTTTGCTGAACCAAGTCTGCCCGGAACCCACAGATCACTCGCTGAGTAGGTCCCCTCAGCTATTCCCTGTGTGGCTGGGGAGTATTAAACATGTCCCATAACCCCAAGCCAGTGACAGCAGCCTCCACTCCCCATTTGTTCTAGGGCTCCCAAAAATGAATGACTTCTGTCAAATCTTCTCATCCTACAGTAAGCCACTATTAAACTCCTGATGCTGTTCCTCCAGTTCATTGACTGGGGTGGGGTTGTCCATTTTTCAAAATAAACGTCGTTGGGTGTTTCTCCATTCGGTGTAGTTTTCTTGACATGATGGAGAAAAAAGCCTATAAAATCACTCCTAAGTACTCTGCTGACACACGATCCGCTGTCTGACCAGTGATCCAACATATCGCATCCTGTGTGAGAAGCGTCTCATGTGTGGAACGGCAAGCATCAGCCCCATGAGCCACAGGGCCCCCAGCCCTTCATACTCAATTTTGACTTCAGAGAAGAATTGTCTCCTGTTAGGGGACTTGGAACAACAGTCAACACTTAATTTCCTTGATTATTTTTTGATTTCTAGATTTCTATGCTCTGATGAGCCTGGAAATTTACCTGGCATAGAACTCAGCAGATCTTTGTTGATTGAGTTATCTGAATGATTAAAAAAAAAATCTTTTTAATTTTAGCTTGTTCTCCATCATGTTTCTCTACCCTCCCTTTCTGTCTTTAGAATCTTTCTTCTATCCCCTTCATAATCTTAGAGCTTTCCAAAGTCCCTTAGACATGTATGATAGAAATTGTATTGATTTAAAATGTAAAGAAACCACCAAGTCAATGGGACATAAAAGTTTGGTTAGAACAAAGACAGATCAGGGTAGAGCAGCTCCCAGACAGTGAGTGGGATACACATTAGGTGATCCTCTACTCAGAGGCACTCTCTCACCCTCAGAGGCCATGGTCGTGTGAGCAACCGTACATTTGTGTGGTGGCCCATGGGGTATAAGTACTTTCATCCATGCTTTCCAATCCAAAACGTTAAAGACTTGAACGGTCGGATCTTTGCAGACTGCCCATAGGCTGTTTGCTTGCTGGCTTCCAGGTGCTTCTGATATCTCCATCTTCCCACCTTAGTTTGAAACCTTTCTGCCTCTCATTCCACTATCTCCACTTCAAATACCAAGCCATTACTTCATCATTGCTTCTTCGGGGCTAGTCACCGCCTTGTCTTACTGAGCCCTGAACAAACACCGTTGTCGATAGCTCTGGGAAGGCTCTGTGCTTGCGATGATGTCACTGACTTCTAACTCTAAAACAGAGAACAAAAGGCTGAGCAAAGACTAAAATTAGAACACTCATCATGGCTTCCTGGCATGAATACACTTAGAGGCTGTGTATATCGATGCCTCATTACTCGTGTGTATTTGCTTAAGCATCACACACACGCTTCCCAGTCTGGGGCTGTAGGCGACACAATTCTGCTGTTTCTCTGGTTATAAAATACAGGATTAACCCAAATACACCACAAAGCTTTTCGTTCTTCATCCTACTCTGGGTGAGCTTGTAAACTTGTCCACAGGAAGCCTCCTAAGCCCAAAGTCTCTGTCCCACAAAGGGAACAGAAAGTCCCCAGACATGTACTCTTTTGCTAGCAAGTGATCTGATCCAGTGGCTTGGTAGGGAACAGCTTTCATTAATAGTCTTCTCTTTTCTCTTTTGAGTTTTAGTTGGGTTAAATTAAAGCTTCAGAGTTCTTTGGAGACCTTGACCATAGTCTCTCTCTGTGTCCGTGGCCTTGACAAGAAGTCTGGCTGCTTTCTTGAAAGGTATACTATATAAAGATAGAATTCTAGCCTCTTGCAAACATGTACTCTAGAAGAAAAATCTTGCCTGCCATTAAAGTTTTACACGTCAGTTTATTTTACTTCACGCCACAGAATTAAAACATTTACTCTCTAGAAGGCCTACTTACTGCATAACTCAGTATAGCTAATTAGTAGAATAGCCCCATCTAGTTAGTCACTAAAATGTAGTTCTCCCTCCTAATCGTCTCTCATTTAGCCGATGCTTGCATTTCTTTCTCACCTGGGTTTAAATATATCCACAGAAATATCCCTTGCTTCAATCTTCTTCACAGTAGCACAATAATGTGTTTTCTATGCTGAGATCCGAAACTTTGCATGGGATCTCGAACTATTAAGCCCCAAATTACTTCAAACGCCATACAGTGGACCTGATGAGCCTGAGCTCCCAATACCTGCTGACCGCCTACTCTGTGCATACTGAGCTGTCTGTCATTTCACTCCCTAGGGAAGCACAGAACGCTGCCTGTTGCCTAGGTGATCATCTCTCTCTTCACATGAACGTCTCCTCCTGCGAAGACTTGAAAACATTCTAATATTTCGGAGGTTAGAGGAATATTACCACTGAAGAAGGACGATAACTCCGGACTTCCAAGTGAATCCTTTCACTGCATGAGTCTGTGGGAACTCAGACTTACTCAGGAAGTTCCGGGAAGCTGACGGTCACCTCAGTTAAGCTGTTTGCATTGCCAGAAGTACAGGGGATGATATTTATTAACGCACGTTTATGTGATTGTCCTGGAAACATCTGTTAAAACTTACATTATGATAGAGCAATGAAATGAAAAGCTACTGAGAAAATGGAAGAGTGTCATCTCGTGCCTGGATATGAGACTTGAAGCAGCCAAGCAGATCACGCAGGGTCCTGAAGACTTCCGTTTGCTGTTATCAAAATGAAGAGACGCTGAGCTTATCACGAGACTTGTCTCCCAGCACTGTAGAGCCATCAGGAGTTTCCATCTGAAACTCAAGAAAAGCTTCCTTTGGCTCCAGAGAAAACTGCTATGTGTTTAACAAGGAATGAAAATGACAACTTGATTCTTTTCCATAAACATCCTCGAGGCTTATATTCTTAGCGTTAACAAGATCAAGAGCACAAGGGTCAGCTTTCACAGCCACATGACTCTACCCTACGACATGCTATCTTCAAGTACTACTGTGTGTACTGCCGAGACACAGCTGTATCAAGTGACTTGGCAGAACCTTCACGCCAGCATAGGAAAGACTGAGTAATGAATTTAATGTATATAAACAAAGTACATAGATATATGTAATTAGCATGTTTTATTCAATGTTTATATTTAATACTTTCTTTTTTTCCTCCAGAACTGTTATATGACTAATCTGATGACATCACAGACTCAAGGAAGTATGTATTAATTTTTGTCCTAGACACTGCCACAACTACTGCTTGCATCCTTACAGTAACACGATGATTACTATGGAAGAGAGGTCCCATTTCTCAGATAGAAAGACTGAAGTCCTTGCCCAAGGGATGCAGCAAGGAAGGTACTAGAGCACTTGAACCTAGAGTCCTAATTTGCTTTCTGTTGCTGCAATAAAGACCACGACCCAAAACAACATGAAGGGAAAAGGTTTGTTTCGGTTTATATGTCTCGATCGCAGTCCGAGAAGTGAAGTCAGGGCCTTAGCTCAAGCAGGAACCTGAAGGCAGGAACTGAAGCAGAGACCACCGAAGAGGGCTGCTTCCTGACTTGTTCTCTGTGGCTGGGCCAGTTTGCTTTCTTATGCCACCCAGTGGCACCATTCCAATGGATGGGCCCTCTCACAGCAATCATTAATCAATAAATGACCCACACGGACTTGCCTGTAGCCATTCTGACTGAGGTACTTCTCAGTTGAGGTCCCTCTTCCCAGATAACTCTTGCATGTGTCAAGTTCACCACAAAAAGAAAAAAAAAATCTAGGACAGGGATTGTCTACATGGTTCCCATTCTTTTCTAATTTCACAACTTGGCACATTTGCTTCTGAATGCCTATCAGAACTAACAGCCTCAGGCATGAGCAGGACGGGCATGTTGACGCTAAGAACACTTAGTATCAGCGGAGTGGGCTCCCTTGGCAAGGCCAGCTTTAAAAGAAGGCTTTCACCTTCTTCTCTCGTCCTTTCCCACACTACATTGTCCCCAAATAAATTTTAAAATCCTCTCATGCCAGAAGGTGCGCTTGTTCTCCTGTCCCCCCTTGCACACAGCTGAAGTCTGTGTTCTCTTTACAATGCAGACTCTGCTTCTAAAGCAACAGATGCCTATCCGATTTATTCAAAAAGCACAAAGAACCCTGGGTAAGTTCTCCTACCTCTTGTTGTTGTTGTTGTTGTTTGTTTGTTTTGTTTCTCTTTTCACGTACTTGGGGTCCAGCCCAACAGTTCAGGCTACATCTTGACTGCAATATATTTCACTCCAAACCTATTCATGGAAGTCAGGAAATGGCACAAAGAGGCAAAACCTGTTTCAAATGACGACCCCACAGAGCTAGCTCTTGGGAGCTGGATTTGGGTCTCCACAAACGACTGTGTCCCATTTTCACATTCTAAAGAGCGAGTGTGAGAGTTCATTCTTTTCTTCCCGTGCCTCAGTGAGTGGAGACTGGAACACTCAACTGTGAAACTTGTAACTATTGGGTGTGAAAAAGAATGAGGCCTGGGAACTCGACCCATCCTTGAGGCCGGAGAGCTCTGACTTTCACTAGCTTCAGGAGTTTGAAACTATTTAATATCCCCAACTATTTTCTCTGAGTAGTTTTTAGACTTCAAAGTGGAGGTTGGAATAAAGAATTCCTTCAGACATCACCCCAAATTAGCCTGCCCTGAAAATCCTACTTATATTTCAAATTTTGATTTGTCCAAATTTTAAACACCAGCTTTAAACTCACATCCCCTTATTTTGAGCTTTAACCACTATTTGGTATTTATGGAAAACAGCTCTCAGTTAATGAAAGAGAATATATACCATTAAAAATCTATATGCCGATTAGATTTATAGAGCATAATTCAATAATTTTTTATAAAGCAATAAAAACACTTGCCAACTCTCATGAAAAACAACCATATGTTTTGGTTTTAATAATGAAAATGTTTTATAAATAAGCTCCAATTATGGTCCATATTATTTAAGAAGCATTGAATCTTTTCTTCCAAGTATTTTTTCTCCATTTTTGAGACACTCTTAATAATTTGCATACATATTTACAGTGTTGCCAGATTTATTATTTTTTAAGCACACACACACACACACAAAAAAAAAGACGTTCAATTTTTTTCTCTTTTGGTTTCCCGTGTTTGCTAAAAGGACATTTCTCGAGCTAGATGACTAATGCATCAATTACAAAAACATTTTATCCTTTTAAGATCTATTTTTAACCACGGATTCCAAAGCAAATTTAATCATAAGCACGGGTTCATCTATCAAGCTCAGGACAGACTCGTTCCACAAATTGATATGCCCATTTAGATTATATGAAGGAAAGATTCCCAATGCCTTTTCTAGATTCACAGACCACTTACGTTGAGGTCCACGGTGTTGCCTGATTCTTTCTGGAAGGCAATTTGCTAGCAGGCACGTATGAAGAACCACATACAATGAAACATAAGAAGAGCTACAATTTGATAACATGTGTGAAGAGACTTTAAAAGAGTCTCACCCTTTGGGTCAGTATCTGCTGTAACAAAAGCCCACCGCCCACCGGGGCTTTCCAAATCTTCTCTGCAAGAGCATTTATTATGGTGGTGTCTACAATAGTAACAAATGGGAAACGTTCTTAATGTCCAGTAATAGGAGCTTGGCTAAGGAACTTAGGGTCCATTCACTTGATGCCAATAAAGTCTAAGGCTTTAAGAAAACTTAATGATATAGAGAAACGTTTATAATAAAGTTTTAAGTTAAAAAAGTCAAAAGTAGTCATGCTGACTTTTAACAGTTTTTAAGAATTAGAAATATAGTCTATATACCATAAATGGACAAGAATGACCACACGAAAATGAAATAAAAACACCCGACTATTAATTTGATTTTCTGGGTGCTGCAATTGTGCGAGACTTTAAAATTCTTTCTTTTTTTTTAATTCTTTCTGCAATGAATATCATTGTTTTGTAATCAGAAGACATGATTTTAAATATTTAAATAACATCTCAAAGATTCTAACAAAAAAATGAAAGCATCAAATAAATATTGAAAGAAATTCTACTGCTATTTATAGACGAGTGAGAAAAATCATTTCAGAATTCTTTGGCATAATACACATCAATCTCCATTAAATACGTGCATAAATTTTCATAGAAAAAAGTTTGGAGGTTATACAAAATAATTACAGATTTTTCCAGAGTTGTGGAAATGTAAATATTTTATATTGCTTAAAGGTTTCTATTGTCTTTAGACAAGTTTTTAATTTTATTCTCTTTTTACTAAGGGTTTTAATATATCCTCCCATACTTTATTGCTAGTATCCTATCATACTAATAACACACATACATTGTAAATTATGTACAAAACGTAAATATCAAGATGAGATTTTAAACATAGATACATGCTTTATTTATTTATTTGGTCTTTTTGAAGCAGGGTTTCTCTGTGTAGTCATTCTGGAACTCACACTGTAGACCAGACTGGCCCCAAATTCATAGATCCACCTGCCTCTGCCTCCTGACTTCTGAGATTAAAGCCGTGTGCCACCACCACCCAGCTAACTAAATATTCTTACCTTTCCTATTTTCAAAGGGTTATTTTAGAATGTGAAATTTCCATTTTGGGGGATAGATTTAAAATAACTAATGACTCAAGTCTGGTCTCCTCTTCTACTGTGGAATATTTCTAACACCATGAAAACAACAGAAGGTAATATGACAGAGCCCTGTGTCACTATCCAGGCCTTCTGTTCCCCTTGCGGTGCACCTTTAAGAAGTAAAATAAGGCTGCGTAGAGCGAATTAACCTCCCTGCTTTCTAACCCAGGCGCCAGTAGCTGGGAAATTAATCTTCCTAAGTTTATAGTTGTTCATATACATATGCCCATAACAAAACCAGAACTATTTAGTGAGCCTTAAAAGTTCCTGTGAGTGACGTCTGAGTGTGTGTATCCTTTGGTGCAAAGCCTGTTGAGGTCATCTGTTTGCCTCTCGGACGTATGACTGCGGGTCCTGAGGACGCATGCGTATCCGACTCGCGCACCTTACCGGTTATGAACCATCATTCCGCTGCAGGACATTACAGCAATCCTTTTCCACTCTGATTAACAGACGTTTATGTTCTTTTCACTTTTTTCCATTTCAGTAATCTAATGAGGCTCCCTACATGGGATTCCATAAACACAAGAATAAAAATGTCTTCCCTGTGCACACCTAGACTAAGCGTGTGCTGAGAGTACACAGACACTCTGTGGTAAAAGGCTGGCTGCCGTGCGCGCTCAGCACTG
Source organism: Rattus rattus (assembly GCF_011064425.1). NCBI lineage: Eukaryota > Metazoa > Chordata > Mammalia > Rodentia > Muridae > Rattus > Rattus rattus. The sequence goes on along the minus strand of NC_046158.1, from coordinate 51,441,518 downwards.
ATGCTGTGTGTGGCTCTGTCACAGTCGCATCCAAGCTCCCTGACTGCCAAGCATCTATGTGTCTCCTTTGAGTCGGCAGCGTGTTTCCCAGCTCACGTTCAATTTACTCTGAGAACCTTCCATCTTTTCCAACAGGATTTGTGCTTTTATTGAACAAATCCTTCCCCATCCAAATTTCAATGTTTCTCTATTTAACCCTTTAATTTTTAATTAAAATTTTGACGGCGATTAAAGTTTAATTTTTTTTCTTTTCATGCACTGTAGATATATTTTGTATATGGTATTAGATAAGAAATTTACAGTTTTCTTTCAGGCACATATCTACAGTATTTTTCCAAATCATATTTTTTTTATCGTGTCTGTGATGTTATTATAGTGTATATACATGTGTGGTATTCATAGTAAATATCGGAGGATAGCTTACAGACGTTGGCTCTCTTCTTCCATGTGCACCCCATGGATCAAACTCAGATCACCAGGCTTTACCAAAAGCCCCTTCCCCTGCTGAGCCGTCTCACTGGCCCCCACATCATATTTTAAAATAAAATGTGTCCTACCATGGAACTCTCACGCTCTCTGGCAGAGCACCAGATGCCAGCGTGTCTAGTCCTAGGCACCCTGTTCTCCCATCCGTCTATTTGTCTGTCTTTAAACAAATACCCCAATGTTTGAGTGCTGTACATTTTACAAGAAGATTTCTCCAAGGAGTTTATCCTTCTAGTCCTCTTCAAATCAGCGTAGACAGTTTTGATACTTCGCCTACTGTGTTGACCCTAGCCTGCCTTAGCTTAGCTTGGGTCAGCTCGCCAAGTTCTGAGTAACTGCTTCCGGCTAGAGTTTGCTTGCAGAGAATAAGGACTGCAGGGTTCCATTGTTCTAGCACCTTCTTGACCTCTCAGTACTGTTGCAAGTTCAGTAAACAAATCCTGGGAGTTAACTGGTCCTGTATTATTTCTTCCCTCCAGTGTCTCCTCACTAACACACAACCCTCTCTCAGTGTGCCAAACACAGCCACACACATCTCTCTGAAGGCTTTGACTCACTGTGCTCTCCACGCTGTACAGTTGTCCCGACTGTAAGTGATCCACTTCCTGAAGAGCTTTCTGGATTGTAGGCTAACATAGATTTTCTAATACAAAAGTAGTATGCAAGATTTACCCTGTGGCTTAAAGACAGCTGGTCAATTTGGGACCTGGAGAAACCCAGCATGGCCAATTCACCAAATTATATTGATGCACTTCTTAATAAGATTAATCGTCGGGTCATGTTATTTTAAAAGGGTGGAAAGGGCAGGAAAGAAAAAAAGGCAATCTTAATCTGGTGGATCACATTTATAATTTTTCTCCTACAGTAATAGCTAGTTTGTAAATGGATATAAATAGCCAGTATGTTATTATTCTTATATTTATAACTTAATTTGGAACTCATGTTGGCTAAGTATAATAAAATTGATATTAATTATCACTTCACTGTGTCCCTCCTCATAATAAAACAGCCTAAAACTGTAGAGCTGCTATTCCCAGTGCCCCTGTCATTTTAAGGAGATAAATTCTGTTGCTGATCTTTGATAGTCTGTTAGATTACATGCCCAGAAAATTGGTAAGCAATTGTTTCTGGGCCAAAGCGATGGTGGTGAGAGGTGGCACCTAGAGAAAGGTGACATGGTGGCTTCATCTGCGAGAGCAGCGGCTCTCAATCTATGGGTCTCCACCCTTTTGGGGTCCAGCAATATTTCTAGAGTGGTCACATATCAATATCCAGCATTTCAGACATTTACATTACAGCTCATAATGGCAGCAAAATTAGTTGTGACGTAGCAACAAGAATAATTTTATGGTTGAGGGTCACCACAATATGAAGAGCTGTATTACAGGTCGCGGTATTAGGAAGGTTGAAAACTCCTATGTCAGAGGGTCCTCAGCCTGCAGCCTCTGCCAAAAAGCATTTGGGTTGCAGTTGGGCATGTTCTTCCTGAGAACTTTTTAGTTCTGCCAGCATCTGTCATCCTGTCGCCTTGACTTTGGAGAGGGGCATGTCTTACACAATAACAATGGTTTCTGAAAATGTGTTTTCTCTGGTGTTCCCTAACCACCCAATTTGACAGAACACCATGGGAATCCAAAACACACAGCCAGAGGCAGTCAACAAAGAGCACAGGGAATATAAGAGGCAGTTCCTGACCCAGCCCAAGGAAAGACAAAAGAAAGGAGGAAGGAACAGCAGAAGAGAGGGAAGAAGGAGGGGGAAGGAGAGAAGTAAGGAGGGAGAGGGGGGGCGGAGGAGGGAGGGGGAGGGAGGGAGGGAGGAGGGAGGGAGGGAGGGGAGGGAGGGAGGAAGGAGGGGGAGGAGGAGGGAGGAAGGAAGGAAGGAAGGAAGGAAGGAAGGAAGGAAGGAAGAAAGGAAGGAAGGGACAGAGGGAGGGAGGGACAAAGGTGAGGAAGGAAAGAGAGGGCTCTTTCACACACTCAAGCCTATCTGACTTGATACTTTTTAAACAGAGCTTGGTTAGTATTCCTCCCTCTCCTAGATTTTCTATGTTTGTCCATCAGCAGCCTGGAAGGAGAGCTTGTCCAGCCTTGGTCTGGGCGAGGGAACCACAACTGACTCAGTTTTAGACTGAGCTCAGAAGCTGCAGGAGCCAGTAAGTGTGGTGTGTTGTTCTGGGCAATGGGAGCCCCGGAGCAGAGAACGCAAGGGCAGACCGAGCAGAAAGAGCCAACAGAGGAGGAAGGCCTGTGTGCTGAGCTAGGGTAGCCTGTCTGCATCCTGACCAAGGTTTCTCCATCAACATTATCCCCAGTCAGGTGAGCGCACGGTGAGGCTGATTTCATGAAAGGGTTTTTAAAAGACACCTACAAGTCGAGTTATCTAGACCAAGGTAAAAACTCAAACACATTGTCCATAATGGTGAGGCATGCATGCCAGAGAAACCTGGGTCTTCAAAAGAATACTCAGACTGACCCCAGTTCACATTGGAACAAGAGGGTCAAAGATTCCTTCTCTGCCTCAGAAGTATTAGCGTTTACAACTATGAAAGGCTCTGTGGTCCACAAGAAGCCCCCTTTTGGCATAAAATGCCGGGTGAGGCTGGGGGTGGGTGGGGGCTCACTCTGATCTTACAACACTACAGTTTACATATTATGGGATTCAGCACACAGGATTTCAGACTAATTAGAGAGGCACCCAGTAGCCCTATGCGGGTTCTGTCAGCATTTCCACTATAAAACCCCCTTTTCTGGGGTTTATAACTTAACCAATAAAAGATAGCCCCAGGCTGGAATGCAAAAGGTTCAACCTAGGAACAAGATTTTTTGTTTTAAACTACATTTCATTAAAGGGGGAAAAAAAGTTCTTGTAAGAACAGAGCCATAAAAATATGCTGGTTTCATTATTTCTGATGTTTGCAGGTCTTTGCTTTGTTTAAAAATAAAAAGGGAAACATAAATGCATTTCGAGGCAACGGGCCTCAGCGCTTTGTGGTCAGTGTATATTTTAATGAAAAATAGTTGAGTTATTGATGCCTCGAAGAAGCCTATCGCCTGCTGCACACTAGTTTTGTTTGGGTCTCTGATTTAGTTCTGCTCAAACCGACTCAGAAGTGGAGAAGGCGGTAGGCTTAGAACCGAGGCAGCACCAGTCATCAAGCCATGATTAGCACAAGATGCCCATGGTCACACGACGAAAAAAACCCTAAGTGCAGAGCGCCGATGCTAGCAGGGTGTGAGCTTGGCAGTGATCACAGGGTTGTACTTCATTCATGCTTTTAACCCCATTCATCAATGCTTTAATGGCCATTTATTTTATCCTTGCTCATTTTAGTTTTATCTTGTTTCCTTATTCCTACACGTCGTTTTGTTTATAGTACCGAAAATTGGATGTAGAGCCTCATGCAGTCAGCCAAACACTCTGACACCGAACTGCACTCCTAGCTCCTGTTGTATTGTCCAGAAGAAAACATCGGGGGGACTTGAATTTAGGGAAAAAGCAAAAAGCAAACCAAAACAAACAACAACCCAAAGAAGCAAGAATCAGGCCAGAGAGGGATGGGGAGAACAAGCATGTCTGGAGTCGCAGCTGTGGCTCCTGGACCTGCAGGGGTTTCAGTGCTTTCTATATGGCTCCTCAATAAAAATTCACAGCAACCCCATGAAAATGAGGCTCCGGGAGGGTGAGATTACCAGTCCCCGAGTTAATTGGCAAAGCAGATACTCAGAGGCACTGTGTCAGGCTCCAAAGACCTTACTTTTCCTGTTGTCATTTTTTTACTATCCAGTCAACTTTCTTTCCCCTCCTTAAGTTGTTTTACTGTGAGACTATTGCCTGGTCATTTCCTCTGCCTCTCTCTACAATAACTCTCAAATTACCCTTCCCGGTGGCTGGCAAAACTTTCTCATTTTGGCGGGAGGGTCTCGTTCTACAACCCTGGCCCACCCTGAGTTCTGGGTCTTCCTGCCTCTGCCTCCAGATTGCTGGGAATACGGATCTGTACCACTGCAATGAGCAGAACCTTCTAGAAAATGGTGACAGTGGCTCTGCGCTGCCCGTGCAGTTGAGTACCGGGATGGGCTATAGCCTTGGATGCCTCCTTGGGTAAAGAATCAGAGAAATGTTAAGGAGCCTTTCCAAGGGAACTGTCAGGCCTGCTTCATTCAGTTAGAACTAAACAAGGGGGCCTGATCCTCTTCAGAGGAACTTTACTCTGTGAGATTATGTGAGCCTTTTACAAAGAGGCTGGGGACACTGGTTTCCTGAGAAACATTGCTCACACCGTATCGGGGACCTGCCTAAGAATCTCCTCTGTGTCTTCGCAACCCACCACCAAGCTGTAAACTATCCACAGGCAACGTTGTGTTTGTTCCGTTGGAGGCCAGCATGGCCTGAGATCACCTCTGCCCTTCCGTCAGGCATATACTGAGGGGAAAGACAGAGAGAGAATTTGAGAGCATCTAGCCTGTTGGATGAATGGAGCACTACCCTGGAATGGAAGGAGGCAGGGGGGAAAGGCAAGATGGCGTGACTCCTGCCTTAGTGCAGCTCTCCTTTTCCACCTCAACATATGACATTCTTCTAACCAACCACAACACAAGGGAGGGAGGGTATGCGCACCACCAAGGAATGAACAGCAGTAAGGAAGGAGCGCGTTCCTGGAGAAGGCTCAGGATCTTTGTCTGCATAGATTTGGGCGTGTGGGGGAAATGACACACTTTTATGCTCTGTGATTGGTTAGAGAAAGCAACTAAGTTTCATCCTCAAAGCTAGAGAACAGAGATCCTTCCCTTCCGGTTTGCTCTTGGAGAACCCAGCAGCCAGAACAAAGGAGCTGTAAAGTATTTGTTAGGCTGCAAAGCTTAACAAAGAAATGTTAAACAGCACTGATGGTGCCCTATTGATTTCCCTCTCTCCCGCTGACTCCCAACTGTTTACTCGGAAGATGGCTGCTCCCAGCGTACTGCGGTTTGGTAGTGCCTGTGAGGGGCAAAGCCTAGACATCTCATTTGATTGTGAACCAGAGCTGTTGTTTGGTTTGGACCCTCTAGAATCCCTAGCACTCGCACCCTACTTTGTAGACGACAACTTTCCCTCCTCTCCCGGATAGATGGGGGTTTTCAGGGAGTCCTGCTGGTATCTGTTTACACCTCTTTCTTCTTCAATTTGTGCTCAAGAACTTTTGCCAGTGCTGACTTTCACTGACTACTTGACAGGATCAGTTCTGCTTCAAAGTTCCCAGAGGCGTCAGCCTTGACTTTCCTGCCTCTCTGGCTACCGACACTCTCTAATTAAAGAGCCTTATGTGTGTGTTTGCACTTGCCTGCCCATCTGGACCTGCTCAGGAAACTCTGCTTTACCAAAATTCAGACTTAAAAGACAACATGTATAGCTAAACGCTTCTCTCTTCAGTTAAAGGACGCATGGCTGGGTTACAATTAAATCACTCCTCAGATGATGGGCTCACAGAAAGACATGAACAGCATCAAACGAGGCAACATGGCCTAGATCAGTGTCCTATATGTCCTTGGCTGGTCCTGATATCTATATTCAGAAGAATTGGAATCATCTTACATTCTAGAGGGGAAAACCATAATTATAAAATCATAGAGCCAAGTGCCTTTAATTTTCTTGACAATTGCTTTTTGACAGAATGTCTGAAGAACCGGCTCAACACCTACTAGGCTCATAAATTACCTGAGTAACGCTAACTACTTTTTGCTTTCAGAGCTCATGATCAATAATATTTGTGTTTGATTTTTTTCTTTTACTTTATTTCTTTGCATACATTAAATTTCCCACCAGGAAGCACAGGACCAAGCTTGTCCTGTTTTCATGGTTTTCTTTGCTCCTGCTCAGTGGAGAGTACCTAGTAAGTGAGGGATGGGTGTGTGTGGGGGGGTGCATGTGCATATTAAATGAGAAACTCGATAATTGAATGGGTCTGCTATCATTAGGGTTGGGTTAATGCATTTGTGCATATTCTACAGCATGACTTTCTCTGAAAAACTTGTGAGTCTCAAAAGGTTTGTCTGTCATCAAGGAGTTCATAAGGACAGGACGGATTCCGGCCTATTCCACGGTTATCAGTTTTAAGCCAGATATTTTCATTCTGTATTAAGCCCAGTGTAAAGAGTGTTCCTCTTTCAAAAGACTCTGAAAAGTCACACTCCGACAATAGCTTGCTGCCCTATTACAAGTGATAAAATTGTACCATAAGCCCTAATGTGCTGTTAAGTGTCAGCCAAACAACAGATCTTCAAAACTCAGGTTAGTGGCAAGTTAAATGCTAAACCTCCCTGATTAGTATTTTTATAGACACACACACACACACTATATATATACATATATGTATATATATAGTGTGTGTATATATGTATATATGTATATATGTGTATATATGTATATATGTATATATATATACATATATATATATATACATATACATATGAGATGCCTACCTCCCTACACAGTGGCTCATAGGCATGTAATTAATACCAGCACTTCTTACCTCTTGGCATCTTTCCTCAGGAACAAAGGCTAAACATAAGATATAAAATCCACGCTTGTCCTGGGAAAAGCAAACTCCTAAGAGGAGGAAAGAAATAAACAAGGGTCACTACATTTCCAAAGTATATGGTCCCGGACACAGGGAAAGTCATCCACATTTTCTGTGCGTTCTTCCATTCAGCCACAGTGCTGTGGGCCACAGCCTTTATCAGCTACCTTCTCTCCTGTCTAACTACCCATCCTACCTTCTCTCTCACATACGCGGGGCAAGGGGATGCCTGGGATATTATCTGAAGACATAATTACTGTGGATGTTATTAAATAGTTTTGAAAATAGGGTTTTATTTTCCTTACTTTTTCTGTTCCCCTCCCCCGCCTGCCTTTTCCACTTGAGAGTTATTCTGAAGACTCCCTCTGTTGCTGGCTCTGCTGTGAACTCCCTCTTGCCAGCGCTCAACAGTCATGAACACAACCCACACTCAAGCCAACAAAGTCACTGAAGGCTCTCCTGGACTTGCCCTCCACACCCCAGTGCAGTGGGAACACCCACGGCCACAGCCGTCCCAGCAGCACAGAACACGTCTTCGGCTCTATGCATTTATTTACCCAACTTTATCCAGAGGTTCAGTCGCTCATTTATTTCTCAACCTTGGATAAAGAGCCAAGGAGGTGACGGAGGGGAAAGACGGACAGACCGATAGATGACAGATCTGCAGACAATGTTGTTAGCACGCCAGACCTTATTACTGAGCCGTGGGAGGTCATGTATGCCACATCCCGACTCCATGGGGACCACCACATTTAAAACAGTGATGTGGGAGTGGGGGGGAAGCCCTCATAGGCAGCCTTCAAAGGCAGAGACAGGTTGCGACTGGATTAGCATTTATTGACTGTTTAAGCCTGCTTTTTTGCTTCTGGACAGAGATACACGAGTTTAATTGCAGAGGCTGTTCTGCCAACTGATCACTAGAGTGGCAACCAAAGCTTAACTAATCGGTCCTTCATTAGTGAAAAGTCTCTATTACAAAATAAATTAAGCATGTTCTGATCCTAACCTACAGGTCCAACGGCATCACAGCGAAGTTTAAGCCGTTGGAGCAGGGAGAAACTTATTAAGGGTTAGCGCTGAAATAGCACTTTGCTATTGATTTTGCAATACACAGGTATTATGATTTATGGAGTGCCGGTGCCATTCTAACAAGCTGAAGGACACACAATATCATCTCCAGCATCATTAAAATTCAGAAGCCTCTAGAACTAACTCATCAGCCACTGTGCATTGTCCCAGACCGCGAAGCCGGGCTCCCCAAGCTTTGGGACATCTGTATCTTTGCTTGTTTGGTCATCACAGTACAGAGCGGCCCCTCAGAGTGTATTCTGTACCTTCAGAATCCGAATCTGTTTCCACTCTGAGCTGTCACCACATCCTGTTATTTATTTTCATCTCTCTGTGCAAATCTGTGATAGGCCTGTTTAAGAAAGGCTGGATGCCGGGCGTAGTATATAATTCAAGCAAGGCTCCAACTACAGACGGAAGAGGAAGGCTGCTTTCTTTTTGCAGCATCTAGAAAGCTGGCAGCACTAGCCATGCTAATCAATCAATAGATATTCAATGAGCGCCAATTATGCTCCAGTCATAGTAATAAGAGGTAATCATTAGGAAGCACTTATGCAACTGAGTTCCAGAATTGGCTGAATACTTTCACTTGGTTGATATATTTAATCCCACCACATCCTCTAAGATGCAAAGTCATTTTCATCTCCACATATATCTCTACAGAAATTAAGTGACTGCTCAGAGAGGTAGGCACAAAGTTCCCATGAGGAACAGCCAAGGCTGAAGGTGGCGTAGTCTAATGCCCAGGTAATACCCTGGGTCTAGTCTTACGACTCAGATCTATCTTGACAAACCAAAGCACCATCCTTTAAAAGAACCCCAATGTCTGTAGTCCAGCAATTTGAAGATCTATTTTAAATCTAACCAAATACAAACCCAAGGAAAATTTGTTCCTGGCTTCCTCAAATACCTTCCCAGAGAGTGGCATCACAATGTCTCAGATTTTCTTTCCTCTGGGTCATTTCATCATAAAGAGTATGATGTTCTTCCAGAGGGCCTATCTTCTATGCTTTTAATTACTTTCTTATCATTTATACTTTGTCTACAATGATAGCTCAGTCGAGCACACTGTCTTTTTTTTTTTTTTTCTTTCTTTTACTGCAATGCTCCTCAACTCCCAACCCTAAAGGAAACACAAGAAGGAGTGTTCAAAATAAACCAGAATGTTCAGGTTCCACGATGACTAAAACCAGTTGAATTGCCAGCTTATAACTTCATAGCCATGTTCTCTATGGAAATGTTTGCCCAAGAGTGATGGATGGCTTGCCTATGTTGTACCTAAAAGTAAAGAATTTGGGGTTGGTATAAAGAAAATCTTTTTCTAAATCTTTCTCATATTTGGCTCCAACATTCCAAATAACATCCATGAGAACTGTTATACCATATCCTTGATTCATGTTCTACCTAATAATTCTAGATCATTTCCTGTCTAGTATGCACAATGCTTCATTTTCAAAATTCCCTTTGACATCTCCCACATACATTAAATACCCTGTGTCCCTTTTAAGGGCTGTTCCAATTTCATTTCCAATTTTACAACTTGAAAGGTTTTTAGATTTTGCATTCCATTTGTTAGTTTGTTTTGCCATCTTTCGTGATGTCCACAAGAATCTCGAGATGTCACAAGATAATAACAGGCACCTGGCCACAGTGGTGTTGGACTCATCTTCTCTGTTACCTATCCACCAGCTCAGGCTCAGGTTTCCCTGACTCTGAAAACCCTGCCAGGTCTCCATGGTTCTCCAAGGAGTCTCCATGGTTCTGATTATCTTCTGATGAAACGGCCCTTTAATTCAAAGTGTTCCTTTCTCCACTCTCTACCTACAAAACCAAAATTCAGGACCAGCAAATGTTGTACCAGGTAAAAGTGCTTGTTGCCAGGATCATCCAAGCTCCACCTCTGGGATCTGCAAAGAGACAAGAAGAAAACATTTCCCCACACACCAGTACCCATACCCACCCAGCCCCTTACATATATTTAAATAAGTAAAAATTAAACTACAACTCGCCATCTGTGGGAGGGACCCAAGTGTTCTGTAATACCCCAAGTGAGAAGTCATCACTCCAACCCCATCATTTCCTAATGAAAAGAACTGAATTTTGACTCAATCGAAAGACTCTCTGAAGGAAAGTTACATATGAAATGACAGCTACGCCCAAGCACACTTTTGCTGTGTTTATTCTGTTGATCACTGAACACTGAGCCTCCTCCTTGACTTGTGTTGTGTTTCTTCAATTGATCTCTGAACGCTTAGACTCTCCCATGAATTTCCTCTGTAGTATAATCTTGCTCTCAGATCTTGCCAGCGTTATTTTTTCTGAATGTTGAAGCAGGCCTTCATTTAATCAGGTCTTTTCCATGATCATTTTAAATCTTTCTCACACAAGCAATTAGATCCCTTCTTGTGCCGATAAGGCTGTTCCCCGTAATGCAAGAACTCATCCAAATTCCTTTGTCTGTGGTGCATGCATGACTGTGTCTTCTCTCTCACTTTGATCCAAAAGATCCTTAGGAGCTAGCTCATGGACAGCTTAACTTCATTGAACACAAGTTCTCATGGGCAAGAAATTACCCCCAGGGAACACGGGAGGGGTTGACTGGAAGTTGCTCCCACTGTAAAAGACTCACAGGGAGACTGCAGGCACCACCCTGTTTCTAAGCCCAAGGGGAATGAGATGTCCCTACCTACACATAGCTGAGATCACCACAGTGTGCAGGTTGGTCACATTCTTACACAGCCACGTGGCTTCTTCCAATGAGGCCATCTTGACAATTCCAATGGGTCTTGTTGGCCCATTTCTAGAAGTTTGCTTTTGGCTTCCTCTCCTTCTAGCGCCTAATGACCTTGAACTCTCAGTTCAAGCCTCCTCAATCTCAACAGTCTTCAGTCTCTGCATTTCATCCTTTCTGTTGAAGAATGAGCCAACACAGCTTACTGACCTCACCCTATTTCTGTCTATAACCCATCATTCCACAAGCAGCCTCCAAGTCCTCACCATGACACAAGCTTCTACTTAGCACCACTATCCACAATCCTGAATTCATTCACAACTCACCCCAACGGCCTATGTGGTGTCTGAGCATACTCAACCCCTGCCTCAGAATCAGTGTCTGACTCTACTCTTCACGAAATCTTACTTTTACCTGAGTGCCAGCTCCACCCCAGTCTGTTTCCCATTACGATTTTTTAATCCATTTACCAGCCTCTCCTCCCTCACAACAGCTGCTTTCCTTTAGGCAGTAAGCAACTTAAGACATCACTTCAATATTTGCTGAGCAAATAAATAATGAAAAAGGCACTGCGGACATTGGCTTCCCTTTCTTTGCAAATTACCTGCCCTATAACTCCAAAAATGTCCTCAGGCGTTATCTAGGGGTTTTGAAAAAGTATTTTTTCTACTATGAATGCACTAGAGGAATGTCATGGGGTTCCAGAAAAAAAAGTGTATTATGATATACTTCACACATTGTGAATCTATGTTAGTCTTTATAAACATGACCTAAACTTCAATTTGATAAATCATAACTGCTCTTTTCTGGAGTTTCTTATTGCTGTACTTGGGACAGTATGGAGAAATGTCAGCACATGAGCAAATTCCCCTCAAAAAATATATAACTTCATAAAAAAAACTATTACAAGTTATTTTGAGGTGTGGTGGTTTAAGCCATCCTCAGAAGATTCTAGGAAGGACAGAAAAATTCACTCCCTCTTCTTTCTAGTTGCTTCCTTTAAACAAAGACACACGTTTAGCTGTCTGTGAACACCGCTGTAACCGGCAGGGTTTGCTTTATTCTAGCCAGGGCACAGAAAGACTGTGCCTGCGTGGTTGGGTTAAAGGTGTGTTTTCACACCACACCTAGACGTGTCTTTGCTTCTCCTCATCACTTCTAACTCGTGACGTCACCCTTTCACTCTTTGAGTAAATCTGGGATCAGCCCCGGGCCCGTATAAATCTGTTCTGCCCCTTCGGTTCTGTCTCCGTGTACAGAATACTGTAAATAATCATACCGGAGCACTACAGATAGTTCTGTGGTACACTGGAGACCCCTGTTGGTGACAGGTGGACAGTGACTTCCTAACCCGATGCAGTGATCAGCATAGACGAAATAGCTTCGGCTTGACTCCTTTGGGTTCCGGTAGAGCCGAGAGAGATGCACGGGCAGTTTTTGCACACTGATTAATCCGTTTGGGGACGCAAACGTGTGCGGGCTTCTGCACTTTGTGTTTGTATGAAGACATCACTAAACAAGAAGACGCTACAAACGACAAGAAAAAACACAATATGTGACCGCTGTCACTTAAGGGCAGTCTGTTTTCAATAAACAACACGCAACAAGGATAAATGTGCCATGCAGGCTGTGAACGGGGATGTGGATGAAAATATACCCAGACATCAGCCAAGGTCCAATATCTCCAAGATCTGTGGTGAAAAATGAACTTTATTTGCCCAACTTTAAAAAATAGTAATTTTTCTGATAAGAGTGTCTTTTAAATGACTGAGCATTTCTGGGCCCCTAAAAGATACCGTGCTTAATTTAATTTTTTAAAAATGGCTTGCTTAAAAAAAAAAAAAACCTTTGGATGTCAAAAACAAAATTCTTAATAAAGCCACAATTTACCTCTTCAATGCTTAGGTGTGTTCTCTGATGCAGATGTTGGAATTAGTTTGACGTCTTCGCAGAGGCAGCAGCTGTCTCCCTTACAATTATAATATGGAAAGTGATACACGGTGCCAATCGTGTGCCCAGCCGTTCATCCGGGGAGCAGGGGTTGTCTGAGGACGCTGTTTTATGAATACTGCCCTGTTTTTCTGCTTTGTTTTCCACATCTATCTTTAAAATGATTTTTGAAATGGTAGTAGCACACAGATGTGATCGATTCTTATTTCAAACATTTGCTATAAAAACATTAGTACACCCTGACCACAGTACTCTAAAACCATAAAACTCACCACTGGATAGAAAATGTCTTTGTGACAACACTGGAAATGTCCGTGTCCTTTAGCCAGAATATTATGTATTTAAAAATATTAAAAATACCTAGACAGACCATGTACAAAGTCGGTCAACTCTTGATCGTCTTTCCTGTTGGTTATATAAATGTTTTCTATGCTGAGATTCTGCTTTTCAAATTAAATAACTAATTTGCCTGGCTTCTTCTCAAATCTCCTTCTTCCTTTCCCCTCCCTTCCTGTTTCCCCTCATCTTCTCTCCTCTCCTCTCCTCTCTCCAGATCAGAACCCAACTACCAACCCAGTGCCTTCAGCAGAGGCTCTGAGCAGAGGGCAGAGAGGCTGGGCACACACAACACAACTCTAACACCCGGAAGCAACGATACAAAATACACATTCCTGATCACACACTGGGATCATTTTTCCCCGTGGCACACACACCAGCCTCCACCACAAGCATGTGTAATTTATTTACGATTACCTCCTAATCCTATTTGAAACAGAAGAAAATATTTTCGCCCTACTCTGTGCAAGTGCTATTCACCACAAGGTTGGAGCTTGCAGGGATGGCGGCCAGAGTCCCATGAGGTCTGAGCTCTCCCTTGGAAACACATTCATCTTTCTCTCTCTGAGGCTCCCTAATAGACCTAGTACAAATCAATGCACTCTTGGCATAAAATAAGGTGGGGAGAATTTTTCAGTGGTCAGAAAGCTGCTAAGTTAGTGGTGTTGATACCATAGAAGAAAACTCCTGAGTTCTATCCAGCCTTCTCCAAGGCCTCTGCCATCACCTTTTCTAAACGGGGTTTTTGCTTTGTTTTTAGGTGATTTTTCTTGACATACAGGCACCATCTTCAACTGTAGGAGCTGGCAGCTGACTGAAAAATAGGAAGCACACAGGACTGCACCCTAAGCATCTCCACGGGCCCTGCAGTAATGCCCAGCAAAGAACGTTCCTGAAATGTACACGCAGGGGCAGATAAGCCTCCCACGGAAGTCGGACATGCCACCCATTTGTCTCACACACTCTGGTCTCTTTGCTCACTTACGCAACTCTGAGAGTGTCAGGAGGAGGACCCTGAGCTGTCAGCGTTCCTGTAAACTTTCAGATGGAAGAGAGATATTGTTGTCAAGAATAAAAGGAATAAAGGACAGAAAGTTCAATGGACAGAATGATGACACCTCTGCCGGAAGCCTATCCTGCAACCCACCCCCCTTTCCTCTTCGGTTCCCCTCAGCTATGGAGTGGGCGCTGGGACCCCTCCCTGCCTGGGTCGTGGATGAAAATGCTTTGAAAAGCGATCAGTCCAGCTCACGTGTGGCATTATGATTACCCTTACTAATGTCAGAAAGTGCCAGAGCCGTTCATTGCTATTAGCAAAATCCAATTCCTTTTGTTTGAGTTTTGCCTGTAGAAAGCAATAAAGTGGGATAACAACCCATTAGTCAGTAGTCTACACTCGCCAGAACAGCTGAAGCACCAAATATTTTTTTTTTCTCTAAAAGCAGAATGCTAAACTCGTGTTATCTTGGGAGATAAAGGGGGGGGGTGGTAGAAGGAGTGTCGCTGAGTCAAAATGGGGAGTAGGTTGGGAAAATGCAGCTGGGGGTTAGAAGGGACAATCTAAGAGGCTTCTCTTCCCTTCCAAGAAAAGAGCCGAATCTACATCTCAGATAAGAGCCAAGAGGAAAGGTTAGCCGGAACGGAGACCCGCCATTGGTCAGCATTATGGGCTAGAAAACGTAACGCAATCCATTCTCCTCTGCCACACAGTTGTGAATAGTAGCAATTTGCCCACAAGCTAACCACCTCAGCACAAACACTGGCGGACTCCTGCTGAGTCTCCGAAAGCATACTTGTCTGCAAGAGCAGTGTACAGAGAACAACCCCACAAAGCTCGGTGCCACTGTGCAATGCAAACAGTCCTCAGGTCCTGCTGTGACTTGGCACACCCCGCCGGACAGCTGGAGACCGGAGAAGAGAGGCCGCTGCCAGGAACACGTGACAAGGGATTTTCGAGCAATTTTCTGGACCCCAGCAGTCCTCCCAGCTTTACTAGTTCATGTGCTATCAGCTACATACAGATAGATTACGGTGCGGTATATTCTCTATTTATACCTGATGTGAGACACAATAATAAAACACTCCAACACCTTCCCAATCCCATTTGTGAGCCGAAGCAAGAAAAAAAAAAATAGGGAGACAATTTGCCACAAAAGCCTTGTGTTATGCCTAATATAATTTTGGAAATCAGCTATTGCCCCAAACAACATTTTATTACATGCATCAAAAAGATTTAGCTTGCTAAGGGTCACATAAGTGTACTCAGAATGTGCTACAAAGCCGGGAGACGCTAGAGAGAGACGGTTTATTATACAGCGCGCTCCTTCCCCCACCCGGAAGATTGCTTGCAATGAAGTGCTACCAGGGATCATTAAAAAAAGATTGCTCATTTTATGAAGCTCGAATCTCTGAAATGGTAGTTAGCTGAAATCCAGTGGCAAGAACGTGTGGAACACAATGCCAAGAGATAAACAAGAGTAAGTTAAATCAGGAAGACCGGCTCAGTAGCAATTAGTCTAATGTAATATCATTTTTAATGGAAAGAAGCTACATTTTCTAATTTCCCCTAAAAGCCCTGGGTGCTGAGTGGGTTATAATAAATGCACATGATAAAAAATATAAAAAAAAAAAAACCAAACCCAGGTACACTCATCTTATAAAGCAGCCTATTAACCAGAATGCTAGTGCGGCAAAATCCGATACACAGTAAACAGTGCTCTTCCTGATTGAGGAACGAGGCATAGTTTATTCTTTTATACCATTTAGCACTGGGGACCACATCCATTTACCAAAATAATACCAAATTAGTACTGTAAATATTGAAATCAGACCTTTCAGGCCAACCAGTGGCCCAATTTTCTCTTCATTCTGCTCTTAATCTCAATTCATCAATAACACTACCTTATTATCGGACTTTGACAGCAAGCTCAGGCTTTTGATAAATGATACATCTCAGGCCAGATTTAAAATTTGAATCTCAAGTGCTAATTATCTGTACAGGCCCAGTTAATAACGAGATTTCTTGTTAAGTATCTGATCACAGCCTGGGTATCATTTGTCAAGATCCTCAGGCCTACCTCAGAGACCGACTCACCAAATCCTCCCTTGCCTACCATATGTAAAACTGGGATCTTTGTTTCTATAATAACCTTTTATTAGGAAGCTGACATAATGATTAAGTTCTCTGTAGACACACACAATGAATTAGACAATTACCCTTGCTGCTTTAAACCTCTCAGACTCCTAGCAAGACAAAATAATTAATATTGAATTTTAATTTGATGTGTTCCACATTTAAACCCCAATTTGCAAAGTACACCTGGAAAGCTGCTGCTGTTACCTTGTAGTTTGTGCTGATGAGATAAAGGCCCCTGCAGC
This sequence comes from Rattus rattus, assembly GCF_011064425.1. Taxonomy (NCBI): domain Eukaryota; kingdom Metazoa; phylum Chordata; class Mammalia; order Rodentia; family Muridae; genus Rattus; species Rattus rattus. The sequence goes on along the minus strand of NC_046158.1, from coordinate 51,425,010 downwards.
TCGCTCGAGAAGGCGCAGAAGGCACGGTGCACCGCCATCACTTCTCAGTGGAGCACAGAATTTTCTAGCATTAATGGGAAAGGTAATTACCTAGGTCTAACTTTATAGCCTTTTCTCTAATGAAACTATAATCTCCCAGGCCTACACACTTTAAGCATTTGCATGATTTTAATGATCCCGGTGCCATAACTGTTGGTATACCCCTTCAGTTTTGAAGCAAAACGCCTTAAACACAAAGATGTTAATTATATTTTCCGTTATTGGCGCAAAGTAAGGCTGAGTCAAAACAGGGACATTATAAAAAAACAACCAAGGAGGACTAGAGCTCTCCAAAAAGATGAGCCCCAAATAAATAAATGTATTTCTTTCTACCGTCCCTGCCCAGAAGCTTAACCTATACTAAATAAAGTTTGACTTTGGTCCCATATAGAATGGGTACAACATAGGACTGTACCACCTGATCCCTAACAGAAAATGATTTTTTTGTCTCCTCTCAGTGCCTTTCATGTAAAGCTGGAACCGGAAGAGATGGGGTATTCTCTCTGTGTGACACAGAGCCAAGATTGGGACGCCAGTCTAAATGACACTACCTGTTCTAAGATCTTTCATAGCAACTCCTGTGGTTGCAGGAATAAAGACCCACAATCCATTACTATGAACTCCAAAAGCCCTGACTCAAACAGGTCTACACCCTACACACTCCTAAGTGGGTTGTCCAAGAAAGGAACAACGGATTCTCCTCTTCCCAGCATGCTTTCCTCTGTCGTGGCTTTGCTCTCATTCCCGCCCCCTCTCCACCTTAGCCGGAGTAAGAAGAGGGCCCAACATTACTGAGAGAGGTTACAGCATGAGGAGAGAGAGACAAGAAGTTTTCACAGTTAACAGCAGCAGCAGCCGCCTTGAGGGTTTCCAGATCTCTAAGGGCTGGGAAGGGTTCTGACCTCCTCTCCCCAAGTGGCATGGCGAACCCAGATAGTATCACACTTTGATTTACCAGCAGTGCCACCAAAAAGGCACTGTTTTCTGAGCACATCTCTCCCACCATTCTCTGCAAGACCCGGGCAGGAACGAAGTCACAGAGAGGAGGTCTCTGAGCTAGAAGTTGACTCACTGATAAGAAAGATGAAAGGTAACTTTAATTGTACAGACTAAGTACATGTTTGCACTCAAGTCTCAAAAAAACCCAGAGCAGTTTCCTCATGCTTAAAAAAAAGTCTAAGTAAGGAGAGTGAAATGTTGATGACTTTTTGAAGGGAAAAAGGCAAATTCTCAGAGCTCTTAGAGCTACAAAATTCGCAAGACTTCAGGTCTTAATAGGTTTCTTCTTTTGTAGCTAACTATATTTAAATAGCATATCATATATATACATATATATATACATATATATGAGATATATCATATACATAATATAAAATCTTATAAAACTAGGTGTGGAGCCGGAGAGATGACTCAGTGGTTAAGAGGAGCTCTTGCAGAGAAGTAGGGTTCAGGTCCCAGCACCCACATGGTGCCTCACAACCATGTGTAACTCCAGTTTGACAGATGAAATGCCCTCTTCGGACCTCCACAGGTGCAAAGCACACATATGGTGCCCAGACACACACATGCACCAAAACACACTACATGCAATCTTCAAAATGTTTACATACATAAAATT